>NC_090879.1:4026729-4039229 GCF_036669935.1 Montipora foliosa
TGGTTCGATGATCAACTTACTATGGCCGTACACATTACCAAAATATGCAGTGCCGCTTTCTATCACCTACACAATATTAGACGCATTAGGAAACACCTTTCAATGGATTCAGCTGCGACTCTTATCCACTCCTTTATTAGTAGCCGAATAGACTACTGTAATACTCTATTATACGGTGTGCCTAAGTGCCACATTGACAAATTGCAGAGAGTTCAAAATACAGCCGCAGCTGCATTGGCTTCCTGTTTTATTTCGTATTAATTTTAAGGTTTTACTTTTAACTTTCAAAGCCATTCGCAAATTAGCACCGTCCTATATCAACGATCTTGTCAAAATTAAGCCTTTAAATTCAAGGTATGGACTGCGATCTAACGACGGAATACTGCTATCTCATCCGAATTTTAAAACTTTAACAACCCTGGGCGACCGTGCTTTCGTTGCTTCGGCGCCAAAACTTTGGAACGATTTACCTTCATATATTTGAATGGCCAAATCTGTTGACACTTTTAAAAAACTTTTAAAGACGCATCTTTTTAGTAAGGCTTTTTATTCTTAGTTAGCTTGGCTTTTAATATTTTATACAACACATGATGTAATTAGTATTTATTATTTGTCATTTTATTCCATGTATTGTTGTAATGCGCAGTTGATCATCTCGCTATGGAAACTGCGCAATATAAATTCGTAATTTATTATTATTTATTATTATTATTTATTACGGGATTTGCGAAAATGGCGAATTTCTCAAAAACTTATGACGTCATAAGGCCCTTGGTCCAAATAGAACTTCCTTGGTACAGTTTTCGAAAAATGATGGGACGGTTCCCATCTGGTGAAAAAACTGCCTCTTCCTTTCGTTTCCTGAGAGTTTTTTTCATGTCTTTCACTGAAATGCACGGCAGAGGACTAGGACATGTTGCGCATGCGCCTTTTGATTGAAGTGATGCCCGATTGCCATTGAAAAAGTTACTTCAAAGAACCATTCATGTAACCTTTTTGTAGAGCTCTTGACTAAAAAGATTCCTTAGCAATCAATCATTATCTTTCTGTTGTTAAGGGCCACCCTTAACTTTTTATTGTGTATACTCCGTGCAGATGGCATTTACTAACTTCCCTCCAAATTCGATTTTTTTTAGATCCTTGAGTTCTCCTTGCATTAAATCACATCCTCAGTCTTTGGCTCCTCGTGCCATAGGGAACGCAACGGTAAGGTCGCGCTAGTCTGTCAGGACTGGGCTTCAAGCGAGTAATCACGGACAAGAATCTTACTGGTATATGTTGCATCAAACGGGTGATCTGATCGGCGTATTTTTGAAGAAAGATATTAAAAGCTGGAGTCGATAAAAGTACTGGACTTTTAAACCGAAAAACCCCTATGAGTGGAAGGGAGAGGTTTTTCTCAATTCCATGGTGAGAAATTCAAGTCCTTGGTGATTTCTGTGTATATTTTAACTTTGTTTGAAGGCAAATATTATTACTTAGGTATTGATTACTTACCCCACAAAGTGCCATGGACTATTAGATAGTAAAAACTTCTCATGATGATGATCTTTATTTTGAAGAAGATATGAGGTTTCTGGAGCGTAAAGTGCAAAACAATCCTTGATTATTGTGCAGCAACAGAATTTATTACGGAAAACTGATGTAGTTTTTCATGCATAAACAACTCTTCACTCACCACTTAAACATTTACAAATCCAGACTAACAAGCCACAGAAAGCCATGAATAAAAGCCGAATGGGAAGTGGTTTTTGTTGTTAGACGTTGTCTTATTCTCTTCTTGTGTACTGCAGCGATGCGTTAAACCAGCCCAAGTCGACTAACAGACAAGCACTCGTGCACTTTGTAACTTTCTCCTTCGTCATTTTTCGTTGAATGCCATTTAAATTAACCTTCAACGTTACGGACCACTCCAGTAGTTGACTTTAAAAATCGTCACGAATTCGTGGCAAAGTTCAGCAAAATTTTAAGCACGACTTTTAAATCAAGTTTCATGGCAAATGAGGGTTTCTTTTCCACAGTTGAAGCAAATACTGTAGATGTACGCAAACAAAAATTTGTAATATGTTCGCGTTGAATTGTGCGTGTGTAAAAGCCTGAGGACAAGGACATAGTAGAATAAATTAGTTTTTTTTGTTTTTTTATAATCTATTCTTGAAGCCGGCATCACGGGTGCAAAAAGGTACAATTACCATAATATTATGTCGAGATTTTCACACGCATAAAAGAATGCCTTTGCCCTCAGAATTCACTCATGCGATACTCAAGAATTCCGAAAAATCCATATCTAAAACTGCGAGTCTTCGTTTTTGAAAGCCGGCTGCGCTTTAAACATGTTTTCTGGAGAAAAAAAGTCAAAATGATAGTGCAGTTTCGTGCCTTGACTGGTCATCCTTTGGAAAATACAAGGCCAGTATAAAAGAATGTTTCTGTTCTCAAGAAACGCCCTCCAGAATCGAATGAAACAATGCTTTCTCTTCGAAAATTTTTGTCTCGTAAGACGACATATCTTCTCATCCTCACGTTTACAAACTCTGTTTTGTCTTTCTTATGAGCTTGAGTGGCATGAAATTTAGTAATTGTTGTTTCCCAATAAGTTCAAACAAATTTAATATAGTTCATTATATTTTTTTAAATTTAAGTACAGAAAATACAACGGCGATACAATAGATAACAAAAGACTAACTAACATGCAAATTAGAGTCATCTGAGTTTAACCCGCGGGCTTATCGTAGTGATTCGCTGCATTCGACGATCTACGATCCACCGGTCCAGACAACTACGGTAAGTCTTAAACGTTTTTTCTTTTAAAGGGAATTCGAAGCTCGACATGTATCTTTTAACACTTAAAGACTACAAAAAAGTGCTCAAACGGCTACTCGAGATCTGCCTTCAGCCCCAGCAATTCGACAAGTGACATTTGATTTTGAGAGAGCAGTCTGGGCCTCTTTATGAGACGCAATCCCCCCCCCCCCCCCCCCACATGCATGCAAGGCTGCACGGTTGTGTATTCCACTGGACTTAAGTTCTGTGGAGAAAGGTGAGTGAATAATAAGAGATGGAAAAACTTATTCATGGTAGGTTTGCAAAAAGTTAAAAATAATTCACGCAGTCGAATAATAGGCCGGAAGAATGCAAGTTTAATTTTTTTGGGGAGATGTGAAATGTTTTAAAAATGTTTTACAAAGCTGTCCTTCGAATCAGTTAATTTATTAGGGATTAGAACTCCGTTAAAGTGGCATCAGTAGCCAAATCTTTTTCTTTATCCATGCTAAAAGGGGCAAGAACTCGGCCTTCAATCATCGTATACCCATGACCGTGGTACGCACTCATACATTAAAAAGATGATGGCGCTATCTTTCCTGCCTGAAGAAGAGATCGAGTCCATGTTTCAGCGGCTTCAACAACAAGCTTCGGAGCCTCTGCAGCAGTTCACAGAATACGTAAACAATACCTGGATCAACGTTACGTGGGGACCCTCTGAATGGTAGCCTGCGAAAGCATCCGTTTCTCCTTCGCTCTTCGCCGCTGGGGACGTTTCGCTTTCGCAGGCTATCTAAATGGACCCCATTCAAGAAACCATCCGCACCAAAAATGATGTGGAAGGTTGGCACAATGGCCTCAACCGCCGTGCCTCTGGACGAGGATAGCTGCCAATGTATTTACTGATAGAGTTTCTACACAAAGGAGCTACACTTACCGCCCTCCAGATACGCCTTGTTTCAGAGAGGAAATTGAAAAGAATACAGCGACGCAAGTACCGCGAGCTGCAGGCGAAACTGTTCGAACTTTGGGACCAGTATGAAGCGAAAGAACGATCAGCCAAACGTTTACTTAAAGCATGCTGACCCCACCTCAATGGACCGAGGGAAAGTTAAAGTAGATATAAGTTCAACTCTTGTTTTAGATCCTTCTAATGAGTTCAATATATTGGACATTTAAGTATGTAGCCGATGTGGATAATTCCCGCTACTTCACACGATTTTGTGCGTAAGCTAATCTACGTTAAGGTCAATATTTATTTGAAATCGTAGGTTTAGCCGATAAGCCTAGGATATCTATATACAGCAAGTTTTATAAGTCTCTAGGTAAGAGTCATTCGGACGACCCACACGTCCCCGCATGTAAAAGGAATATTATTAAAAGGCGATAAGTTTCAATATAATAGTGCGTACATGTATAACACGTTGAAAACGATGCTTGCAATGCTCGATTATATTTTGGGCAAATATTTGGTTTTATCAACGGAGTTGATAATGTAAATTAGCCCTTCGTTAGCCCTTCGTCAGAGCGAATCGAGGGATTATGGGTTACGTGTAGTTTTTATAGTAGAGTAGGAGCTACGCTATTGGTGGTCCTGGCGTAGCTCCTTGGTAAGCTACGCCAGGAGCTACCAAGGAGCTACGCGAGGACCACCAATAGCGTAGCTCCTACTCTACTATAAAAACTACACGTAACCCATAATCCCTCGATTCGCTCTGACGAAGGGCTAACGCTCGAAACGTCAGCTTTTAGAATCTCTGTACGGTGGCCAATTTACATTATCAACTCCGTTGATAAAACCAAATTTTTGTATACTACTCCCCCACCGACGCAGCACCACAGTTTCTTTAGAAACTACCCCTTCATTCATTTTTTATATTTTGGGCAAGACTGTCAAATCGAGATTGTAATTCGAAACTCGCGTTGTTTTCACAATTTGCATACACCTCGCTTTGAAAAGAACGGCATAGCTTTTACTATGTTGTGCTATATCTTTCCAAAACATCGATCGATTCCTCCTAGGTATTACACTAGGTAGCCCAAGTCTCAAATGCTCTCAAAGCGGTGGTTTTAATGTTAAAGCCCGTGGCTGGTTCAATTAAGAACAAGACAACAAAATTATTCGTTTCTTGTTTGTTTTTAAACCACTTAGGATAAAGTGAAAGTGCACTCAACAGATTTAACTGGATTTTCATATTTGGAACGAACTGACTATTTTGTGGTACGATCTGACTTGGAACGATCTGACCATGAAACGAAATGACCGTAAACCACACGAGTTTCGAATTGGCCCACGATGCGTATGTACGTATGTGTTTCCCTCTTTCAGCCCAAAGATATTGAGCTACGCCCTTCATAATTCTGTAGCGAATGCCCAAAGTCATTCGGACAGGTCCCAACTGGGATCACAATGCTGGCCCCAGTTGTTCGAAGGTTGGATAGCGCTGTCCACGGGATAACTCAATTGGTTTTGCTGGTGTTTACCCGCTGGGAAGTGATTTATCCGGTGGGTAGCGTTATCCACCTTCTCAACAACCGTGGGTTGATTTCATAATTATAGTCATATTGTTTTTGTTACTGCTGGTGGCGAAGGAGTGACGAAGGACTGACTCGGTTCCTTAATTCCCCGCAACTGTCAGAAAAAGTAATAGTAATAGGACTGAGTGGAGTCCAATTCGGTTTGTAATCAATCATACGAGTGAAAACAAAATTTAAATCAAGAAATGTGATCAATCTCGTCAACGTTTATCACATCTGAGTTACGCCAAAACAACACTTTTCTTTTTTTGAGAATTAGTTCTTTTGCCAAGGGGTGATCTTTTTGAAATTGGCAAGGAGCTAATGAGGTCGGCACTGTCCCTATTTTACTCCACGCACGGCCACCATGGCGGGGCGCGCGTAAAGGATAATTTAAGGTGATTCGTAGGTTTTACATTCAGCAACCTTACTGCGCATAATCTCTTGCGTCATTGGCGAGCGCATTAGCTAGCATGGCGGGTTTTCATCCTCGCCAAGCTTAATTCGTCAAGGAGTGGCTAATTTCTCCTAAACGAGTACGGTTACCACCATTTTTTATTTCATATTTTTGCTAAGAACGGTGTTTTCATCATAGGGTTGGTGTTGTTGTTATCGATCTGTAAAAGGATAAATACATGACGGCGGTTGCGATTTGCTTGACTCAAATTGGTGGCTCCTGAGAATTCAGTCTCCGGCCTTCAATGGGATTTTATTATAACCGTTGACAACCGAGAAATTGAAAAATGGCTCAAATCGCGCCAGATCTGGAAAATAACCACACAGGAAGGAAGCTACTCACAATGGCAATAAGGTTAGGCTTTGTAATTGAGATTATTTTCATATAATAGTTATTACTTCTTAAGCCTTTTATGGGGATTCCCATACAAATTCTACAAATCCTTATATTTTTGTCGGGCATGCTCACACTGAGATTGGGGGGCCTGTGCCTGTACTGGAGATGGCCAGCGGATTATCTTTTTTCAATATGGCGGCCGCAGAACCCTGGTTGAACGGTTGAAAACTTGAACTTATTGCAGGGTTGCAGGTGTGGACATGCGACGTCGAAAAATGATTTTGTTTTACTTCTAAACTATTTTTATGGGAACTCTATTTGAGTGCTCCATGGAGTAGTACTCTAACTCCATGTTTTCACTTTTGGTCTCAACAACGGGAGGTGATTCCCGGCACTGTAGCTGTCGACTGACTCTCCCATCCGAAGTATTCTGAGCTGAGAAAACGATGTCACAGATACGTCCTGAAGTTCTGGTGAGTTGCGATTGTTTTGTAGTTAAAGTCTGCCCTGAACTCGTCTATATGATTTGCAAGCAATGTGGAGAGTCACAGGCCAGGTAATAATGGATGGAAGGGATGGCGTAGTGGTTAATAGAGCAATCGCCTCCCACCAATGTGACCCGGGTTCGATTCCCAGACTGGGCGTCATATGTGGGCTCAGTTTGTTGGATTTTCTTCTCTTCTCCAAGAGGTAATTTCTCCGGGTACTCCGGTTTTTCCCCTCCCCTCAAAAACCAATCATTGATTTGATTTAGGTTAATTTCATTACCCCAATAATTATGCACCCATCAATGTTAAGCCCCAGGGAGGGAGGGGGGGGGGGATTTTTTCATTTTCATTTAAAAATCTTCAAATTCCCCACCCCTGCGACAAAATAAAAGGTCAAAATGTCCACCCGGCGGCAAGTGAAGGTGGTAAAATGTCCTTTGTATGATCAAAATCGCTAGCCTGGGGATGTCACATACGATCAAAATCCCTACCCTGGGGACAGACCTCACGATCAAACTCCTGTGGTTAGCCCGACCCCCCCTCCCTGGGGCTTAACAGTGATACATGTAGGTGCATTATTAGTGCTCTAGTGCTAAATCCATTGACACTTGTCCATTGACAGTTGTTATTGTTATGTACAGTAGACCTTTTCACGGTTTCTGACGCCCTATTGGTTGGGGGGCAAACATGGCATAAATTACTGTGAATATACATGTGTATAGGAATTTTGTCAGCTTTGAACCATTATAAATCCTTTAATGTCTGATGATTGTGGATAGCGAAAACACCTCTCAAAGAGCACTTGTATTGAGATTATTTTTGTGCAGTATGACGATCAAAATCAAACTATAATAACAGCCGTAAACGAAATTTGTAAATTTCATATAAACTCTTGTAAACAAAATTATGCAAATTCCCGCGAAATTTTCTAATATCCAGTTTTCAAATGTTATATAATTATGCTTTGAGCAATGATCTAACTTTCGGTTGAGTGCATGATATTAATTAATAAAATCACTAAAAAAATTTTAATATTTCTGAAATCTGCCTTTTGCAGCAGAGTTATAGAGATTTGAATTTGGCCAAACTCCCATACATTAGCTGTAATTTAACCCATTGGCTCCCAGGGGTTCCCCATTGACTAGTAAAGTTGTCTGGCGTTAGACAGAGTAAAATTCTAAGTCTGGCCGGCTAATAGGCCAGTTTGGACGTCAAAGGGTTAAGCCGCATTTGCTTCCCAACCAAGAGATCTTTTCTTTTCGTCTACCAACATGGCGGCGATGATGTGTAACGTGAAGACCACCTAATGTATAAAGTAACTTTATTGCTTATCATCTCAATATACTAGCCCAGTTTAACAGACAACTGTACAGTCAACTCTCTCTTAACGGACACCTCTGTAAGACGGACACCTCTATAAGACAGACACCTGGTGCTGGTCCTGGCCGTTTCTTAGTCATTTTACTATAACCAAACTCTCTATAAGACGGACACCTCCATAAGACAGACAACGGACACTTTGAAATCGTCAACGGACACTTGTGAGGTGCTGAATGTGACCGCAAATTACGATTTAGGGAAGAAAAATTCTTGTACGTGACTCTTTTTAACACCAGACGTGTAATTAACAGCTCTCATCTTGTTGCCGGAATACATACAATACAAGTTAAAATTAAATCAGTCATTGTCCCATTCAAAAAAGGTGAAAACCAAATTGTCATTTAAAAAATGGTTGTCATTTAAAAGGTGACAACCAAATTGTATTGTAATCTAAAACAGGTAGGTTTCGTTCAAGCAAATAACTTAAAACAAACTTTAAACAGACGCGTATTCACTGTGCATAGGTTCAGCATTATTGTCTTAAATTTCCTAGGGTCATGCTATGTCGACTCTCTATAAGCCGGACACCTCTCTAAGACGGACAGCTGAGGCCGATCCCGATGGTGTCCGTCTGAGAGAGAGTTGACTGTATTTGGTAAAATACCTTGCATGCCTGCACAGGTGGCCCAAGCTCACGACACGGGCACTTAAGTGACACTTGATCTATTGGTATTGTGTTTTGAAGCCCAAAAAACAAAGGTTTATGTGGGAAATCATAGAAACGGCATAAAATGTAATATTCTGTGAATAAAGGTAACTTACCTTGTTGCCGCGTTGCATACATGTAATCTTTGTTATTTACCGGCGTCTCAGACCATTTTGAAGCTTTTTTGACACCAATTTGATGTTCCACTGCTACATTTTGTAGGAGAAAGACAAGGCTGAACAGTCCTTTCCAGAATGGCTGTCGCTCGAGGAGAAAAAATTGGGCTAGAAAGTAACCTCTGTCCTCGATTTCTCCATAAAATCAAAGAAGAGAGCTTGCAGGTCCCTATCAATTCACTTGCTATCCAAGTCCATTCAAATAGTTTTCACCGGGAAGCTTTCTTTTGAACAGAGCTTGCTCAGTCAGCTATTGAAATTTTGAAATACAATGTAGGCTTCTTGAAACTGCCGTGGACCCGTGGTAACAAACTTAGCCCGACCAGGGGTACCCAGCAGTCTTCTGGCGAAGGCGTGCTTGTCGCTAGGGTTAGATACATTAATTTTTTAAAGTTTTCTTTTCAAAGATTGTAGTTTTGGTTGACAATGGGTTACAGTGTATATAACAGTTGATGATCTTTCACTCATCAGAACACCTTGCAGGTCTTACGTAAGAATTAATATGGCTGTGCTTACATGCTTTTCATAACAGATTTATAAGTTCATTGTTTTGTTTGCTGTGTACATTGTGTACGTGGACTCAAGACTCACAGCATGATAATTATAAGTACTATGAGTCGTTTTCTTTTTAATTAGAAGAAAGGAAAAGCGGCTTTTCGTGTGACCCCTGTATTTGACATTGCTGGGACAGCATCATCAAGAGAAAGTTCACCTTCCAGGTGAGCTCATACATTTCTTCTGGTTGATTTTATTGCATGCAAAACTTAATCTTTAAGGACGGTGCCTACTAATTCAAAGGTATGTTTGCCTGGATTTATGATTTTGCAGAAAAGGTATATCTTAACAAGTGTTATTAAAATCCAACAAGAAAATTGGGGTAACCACGCATTTTTCAAACTTAAGATAATTCATGAACAATATTTGTAAAAAGCTCTAAAATACAAAGCAATGTATGGCTTTCTTTCTCAAATTGAAGCTTAATTATTTCTAAAGAATGCATGGTTACCCCCAATTTTCTATTGGATACCAAGAGTACTTACAAAGATCTACTAAAGTTCTATGCCGGCATAGTTTTAAAGCGTGCAAAAATATCCCTGCATTAGTAAGGATCACCGATAGGAAATCCAAGTATCTGGAGTTGTGCAGAACGTATGCACAATAACAATAGTAGGCACCATCCTTAATACAATGTACTTGGAAAGGGGAGGTGTCACTGGAGTCTTAAATCATTGTTATCACATAATTTATAGGGTTATATAATTTTTAATAATTCAGTTTTGCATTACGTTGGACTTGCAATGTAAGGTGACATAAAGTTGAATGAGGCCTTTTTTTTCTTAAACTTAAATCAACTGCATAATTATTGTAATTGAGCTTATCCCAGTATCTGTAGCACAAAGTGACTGAGAGTATTGCTGCAATCGTTGACGGAATGCTAGGCCATGACAGAGTTACCCTCAAGCTCACGTAAACAGCTAATGGCCCATCATTATTAATTTTAATTCAGGTCCTGGCTTCCAATTGTAGAAACCAAGTGAATAGGCCTTTTCACGGTTTCTGATGCCATATTGGTTGTGGGGCAAACACAGCTTAAATTACAGTCTGTGAATGTATGGGAATTTTGCCGAGTTTGAACTGTTATAAATCCTTTAACCCATTGACTCCCAGCTGGGTTCCCCATTGGCGAGTAAAATCGTCTGGCGTTAGACAGAGTATTTACTAAGTGTGGCCGGTTCAGGCCACCTTGGGAGTCAAAGGGTGAAGGTTTGTGATCAATTGTGGATAGAAAGAATACCTCTCAAAAAGCACTTACTGGTACATGTATATATTGAGATTATTTTCATGAAATACTGTATGATGATCAGAATCAAGCTACAGTACACTATATAATGACCGTAAAATGAAATGTGTACATTTCATATAAATCCTTGTAAACAAGCTCAAGCAAATTCCTGCAAAATTTGAAGCGACCTGACAAGATTTGTAATATCCAATTTTCATACGTTGTCACAGCCTTGTGCAATGATCAATCAAATTTTCCCTTGAGTTAATGTTATTAATAAAGGGACTAAAAATATTTTAAAATTTTTGAAATCTGCCTTTCTGCATTAGAGTTATAGAGGTTTGAATTTGGCCAAAATCCCATAGATTCATTGTAATTTAAGCTGCACTATTTTGCTTCTTTGTGATCCATATTCTCTGCTCTCTTCCTGCTTTTTAGTGACAGGAGTTCTTTTTTTGTGCCACCCCAGTCAGCTGCCAGTAGCACAGGAAGGGATATTGTAGTAAGAGAATATTTGGATGAAACAGGGTTAGTTCATGTGATGAAAACATGGATGAAACAGTTAAGCAATGAAGCAGAGTTGCGATACAATCCATATCCCATGTTTTGTTGGCAAGCAAGGCAGTATGCCGAGAGGTATGCATCAAGTTCTTTTTAAATACAGTATTCTGTTGATTGATATCCAGCTTATTCTTTAAAAACGTAGGGTCAATGGTAGAGTTAAAAGGTAACGGGAAGTGGGTTGTAAGCACACAGAATGTGAACTGTTTGTAAACAGTGTACATGTACATTAGCCATCTGAGATGCATTATAATGAATATAAATGTTGCATACATGTATTTTATTAATGTTGGGTAGGATGTATGTACTGTAGCAACCTTGTCTAATAAATCGAACTCAATAATTATTTAAATAAATGAAATGTCTGGTTTTGTCTTTTTAACTAGGTTTCGTATGTTTGGAGAAGACAGCCGAACAATTTTGGAGAAAATTGGTGAAAAATCTTGTTTTGTACAAACTTATAGAGTTTATAATTACTGACCATACAGTGGACACTGGCTTGTAACCAGTGAATGTAATCCCATTAATGCACCATCTAATGTGTCTGACCATTGGCCAACAATGAACCAACTGGGTGTTGGAAAGCTGTTGTCCATTACATGTAATTTGCAAACTTTCGGTCAATTTGGTGACCAACCACCATTATTGTCGAATTAAATGTTGTGCATAATGGTTACATGTTAGTGTGCTGTGACAAATTTCTTTTAAGAGCTTTCTTGAATACCTTTCCAACCTTGTTCAATACTCCCATGGCTTCTTAAACCTTGTTCCCATGCTGGTAATTATTTAACTCTGCAATATCTGAGCTGGAAAGAAACATCACAATTCTTGCCTGTTTAAAAAAATACCATCTTGTTTTACGACTCTGTCTTCTCACCTCCATATTACATGTTTATCTTACCTGGTGTCCTCCATTTTCGATAACTGTAACCACCCGCGGATAAGCCGCACCTTTTTTTCCAAAAATCATCGTTAGAAATCAGGGTTGCAACTTATCTGCGGTAAGATCTGAAAAAGGCTGCTTCTGGTGTCCAGTTTTCCATCTTCACATTTGATCTAATGCCTGGTTACTAACCTACGAACGTTCCGTGCACGTTCCTGTTGTTATGGGGCAGGTACAAAACACTGGTCTCTGAAACAAACTTAAGCATTCATTAAAGCTAACCTTAGGCCTAAAAACTCTTGTTTACATGACAGTTACTTGTAGGTCTAATTATGCCTAAGGTTAGCTTAAAATAATGAATGTTTAGGTTTGTTTCTGTAAATTGGTAAAACAGAGACCTGTGAACACGACCTGTGACCTGAGACCTGTGGTTTGTACCTGCTGGTTGTTATGCAAAATCTATGGAAAACTGTGTTGAATGAAGAAATTGCTGTTCAAAAAATACTAGAA
>NC_090879.1:4054229-4061729 GCF_036669935.1 Montipora foliosa
CTACATGTAATGTCCCCTTCCTTTCATTACACAGTGGTACATTAAGTCAAAAGTTAAATGTTGCAAAAAGTGAAACCTCTTCTTGTTCTCAATTTTTAAAGCCTAAGGCAGGACCAGGTCCCCAAGAAAGGAAAATCATTCAAACTTTATCGTGGAAAAAAAATTGAAATACATGTTTTCAGTGATGATTGTTTGCGGCACTGAAGCCTCGACTTAACGTAGTTCTAAGACATTGGCTAATTAATTAGTATATGTAATCGTATGGACCCAAGTGCAATTATGGATTAATTACAAGTGTATTTTAAAAGTTTTCACAAAATTCGCAATTTGGAAAACTTTGAAAATGCAAGTGAAAGTAATCCCTAATTTACGAGGGCACATTGCGATTACATGTTTATCACATAAAATGCAAAATTATCAAGGGAAGCCCGTTCAATGCTGCGACAAATGGCAATCATTCCAACTTAACATGGTTTCATTCGGTTAAAGCTCAATCCAACAAATCGTTGCTGTCGACAGAAATAGCTCTTATTTTTAATTAAACTGAATTTTACGTGTTGACAAAAAGCAGTTTAATCAGAGTCAGAATCTGGTAGAGGATTCTCTTGTAACTTCGCGTGCTCTGGATAAGCAACTGTTTTACCAATCAGGATCAAGTAAATCATGCCCTCTTGATTACCAATAATGCCCTTGTGATTAGGAAAAAAATGCCCTCCGTCTCAGCCAATCCCTAAACGGAAGAAGGTCCAGTTATAAATAATTATTGTTATTACATGAAGCAAACACGTTATCTTTACACAAAGGGAGAGTTCATAAAATGCTTAGGGTAATTTACAACAGCTTATTTAAATCTACATATCCACAGTATGTAAAGGAACTGCTGGTATTTATTCTTTGCAGTGCTAGTTACTCACTGAGAGGTGAGAACATTCTGTCTTTGCCTATATAGATACCACGGACAACATTATCGACTAGGATGTATACGATATCAAGGAGCAAAAAAAAAGGGACGCATTGCGTACGTGTATTAGTGCAGAAACACAGGGCTTTATTCCGTAACTATCAACTGAGCCGTGTTTTGTTTTCCAGGAGATTCAAGTTGTCTTTGCGTAATGGCTCTAATTATAGTACACAATATTGTTTTGGTTCCGTATATCGTTGTAGTGCCATGGCAGATGTCTTAGGTAAATAGCCCCCTGAGAAGACATGTGGTTACTAGTAAACTACAGTACTTAATCGAAAAAGATTGAAGAAAATAAAAGGGAATCGAGAAACATTGGCTTCGAGGCTGGCATGTTGATCATTTTCAAATTTCCTTACAACGTCTTTTTCACCACAAGTTTAAGCGTGTACTCTGACCTTTTGACAGCTTTTCAAGGCAAACGTTAATCGCGCTGTCCGGCGAGGTTAGTATCTGGATGGGAGACCTCAAAATATAGGACTTGTAGTCAGAATCCTACGACCAAAAAATATATTTTAACGCAGAAAAATGCGAACTAAACAAGGTATAGATTTTGTTAGTCTGCGTCTATGTTTTTCCTTTAAGATATTAGCTCAGTAGAGCTGCTCTGAAAATTCGAATTTTAAATAAAGTTTGTGTATGTACGTACTGTATCAGATTTCAGTGATTTTTCCCCGTATGTGATAAATATAATGGGTTTCATAGTGTATCTTTCAATTGACTTTACATGAAGTGGGCTGACAAGATTATCATTAAATTATTTTTATTCTTACAAGGACTTGTGTCATTAATTTCAAAGACGTTTTTTTTTTTTCAATCAAGGGTACATCATAGATGCATATTTCCACTTTGGGTGTGCAATTAATTATCTGTTTCTTGGCTCTTGTAGATCAACACCCATCTCTCTTCTTCCATACTGGAGTGCGCATGAAGGAGTGTTTGCCAGCAGTTTCCATGTCAAGGAATACTTGTCTTGGTTTAATGCCACTGCCACCGCCACACCAGCAGAAAGTGCAAGTAAGTGCAGCCACAGGGCTCCCCGCTGTTGTTTTGATTTATTTCCTGGTCCTTGTTTGTTTGGTGGATACTCTTAGACATCACCCATTCCTAAAATTCAATGAAATAGGCGATAAAAGCAAGGATGATGATGATGGTGACGATGATGATGATGATGATGATGAGAATGACGACGATTGCATTAGACAAAAGAATAACACCATCTTGGTCTGAGAAATAATTTTTCCCTCCAAAATATCACCAAAAGGCAACCCTTACATCTTTCTAGGTGAAATATGCCAATGCTCTCTTGTTTCTTCTTGAAAACCTGGAAGGTGAAATAAAGTATCATAAATGTGGTCACAATATTATTGTTTGTGATTATTCACTTGCAACAGGGACATCAAGAAGAAACGAAGATGCTTCTAAAACTCACTTACAGTCACGGGCCACAAATAGAACTTCAAATCTTTCTGGGCAGTCAACAATGCAAAGAGTTGATGGACCTTACAGTGATGAAACTATCAATGCTATAAGGTGGGCATGCAGCACCCAGTTTAGAGCACTTGGATTTTTTTAGCCTGCATAGCAAGTGGTTTGGCGAATTTTAGAATTTTTTTCCACCCGGGGTTGACTTGAATATGGCCGCGCTAACCTGGACCAAAGCCGAGCGGGGGAGGGGGCGAGGAGAAGGAGTGAGAAACCGCCTGCAATCAATCGCTCAACATTTTCGAAACCTCCGTTCGCCCGCGGGCGGAGAAAATATCGTTCCTGATTGACTGATAAAGTGTCAGAAAAAATTCACCTGTCAGTCAAAATTTACTGCTACCTATCATAAAAGTGTAAAGACAAAACCGAGCGAAAAGAGCCGGTAGCTTAGATTTTCTGGTGTTCTTAAATAAGAGAAAAAAGACGTAAAACCACTATAATAAAATAATGGAGGTGATTTTTTGGTGTTCCTTCCCAAGGGAAGTGGCAAGAGCTGCATATTTCAGCTTTTTCTAGCCGGCGAAATGTATCTTGCATCAGTAAGCAACACTTTGAGAAGCATCGGTGACCAGATTAAAGAAGCTGTTGGATTAAGGCTACGGCAACCTCGTTGCCGGTTGCCAGATGTGTCCATTGGGAAGCTCCAGCATCGGCAGAAGATGCACTGGATAAGATATTTCTCAACGTGCTAAAGTGACATTCTAATAACTTTCACAAAAAATTGTCCAGTAGAAACATGGACAGGGAAACGTCAAAGGTAGGTTGAAATTTCCGTTCGATCTTGTAAATATTTTCCCTAGCGAATTAATTGTTTTTCCGCCAATGTTTACGCAAGGCGCGCTTTGATTTGCAGGTAGTTACATCAAACCTGTGCTCGTCACACATGATCAAAAATGGGAGGTTTCGAAAATGTTGTGCCAGGGTTGATTGCAGGCGGTTTCTCGCTCTTTCTCCCCACCCCCTCCCTCTTCGCTTGCTTTTCGCGTGGCCATTTACATTCAAGCGATCAGTTGAAAGTCAACCCCGGTGGAAAGAACTTCTAAAATTCACCAAACCCATTATGCTGGCTAGGATTTATTTCATCTGATGACCCATTGACCCCTGAACATCCCTCATTGACGATTTAAATCGTTTGGTTTTCGACACAGTAAAATGTATTAATTCTCACTCCTAGGAGTCGAAGGGTTAATTAACAACCCACTGACTCCTGAATCGCTTTCAGTGACGAGTAAAGTCATTTAGCTAGCATTAGGCAGGGTAAAATCTATTAAGTCTCACTCCTATAAGTCAATGGGATAAATCATATTGTTATACCTCCCAACTCAAGTAAGTTTTCCGATTGGAGGAGAACGTGTCACATGTCATGGATCAAACTCACCAACTCCCTAGGGAAACAACGACTTGAACTTTCGACTCGCAAGTGATCAGGAGATGCACGTTTGAAACAGCGGCAAATTCTGTGTAAAAATCCGTACACATGTATTGTTCTATTTTGAGTTGGGAGGTATAACAAAACACTTAATGACTGACCCCACGGGAAACAGTGAGTTTTGTTTCCCTTCGGCTTCGCCTCGGGGAACATTGAGGGTTTCGGATAAACAAAACTCACTGTTTCCCTTGGGGCCAGCCATAAAATGCTCAATATTCAAAAGGGTGTGGAAAGATGTTGAGGTAAGACCTCCAGTGTGTCAATTTAATTTTAACGATCACTGTTCTGCAGAACGTACTTCAAGGACCAAATATTTGATCGTAGAGAAAGTTCTGATTTCATGAGAATGCTGCACTGTGTTGTTCTCCTGGTTCTTGTAAACAGGTGAGTGCAGTAACGTTACATTACACTGTTTGGCTCTGCCCTGGCCGATAGTGCAGTCATCTGACAAACTTCTTTGTGTGCAGTTAAAATGGTATTACCTGTTGGTTTGATAGCCTTTTTGTTGTGTATTGTACTGCATTTATTTTTTTGTTAGGGATAATCCTGAAGATCAATCTTCATGTTTGGTGGAAGCTTACCGACTGCTGCGAAGCAATGCTTATCAACTTCACTTGGTTATTCAGCAAAACCAACTGATTCAAGACCTTGTAACATTCTTCTTGTCATGTGGGGTATGTATTCATACTGTCGATGACAAGAGCAGTTACACACAAGTGCGTGAGCCATATTTAAACAACTAAAAGAGCGTATGAATGTAGAAAATAAGCTTGGAATTCGGAGGTCTAGAGAATACATGCACGCTTTAGGGTAAAGAACGAAAATCAATTTTCGAACGTACAAAGGATTTAAATTACGTGAAAAAATATTCGGTTAATTTCCACACCGAAAGAGAAAACAATAGTATTGTTGTTTTTATTGTGAGGGACACTTCTGTTTCTGAGAACCCCAAACTGGCTGCAGTGACCAAGGTTTGATCGCAGGCAGCAAAGCTAACAATATAAATGCAGAGTATGCCAAGGGGATTGCAAAACGAACCCAAATCACCTTAAATACCACCAGGCCCAGGTGTTCAAATGGCTGGATAACTTTATCCAGTGGATAAGTCACAATCTAACAGTTTCAGTCTGCAATGATTTCAGTATTTCCTTTCGCTGGCATGAGTATTCATGTCTAGGCACATCTAAGTTAGAGTAGGTACGAAAACCTTGGACACTGTTTAACGTGAAGTATATTTTACATTCTAGATACACTCTAGTGACCTATCCACTGGATGACGTTATCTAGCCGTTGAACAACTGGCGCCAGAATATAACATATGGCAAACGTACAACTGTATTTTGATTTACATGCATGTACATTTCTTCTTCCCAATACCCTAAGGTCTGCCAACGGCGTTTTGAGGAGGATTGCAAGGATATCAACCAGAGCCCCAGATTAAGCTAGTGCTAGATTACTGGAAACTCGACTTGTAGTTGATTTTGTGACGAAAGAATGTTTCCACTAGATTTTTGGTCCTCAGTTTTGACATAGACTTTACTTTCCTTCTGCATAAGAGTACGATGTCAAGGCTTTTTCATTGGGCAAAATTCAAAGCTAGGTTGCTGTTAACAGCGGTTATCAATCACACGTGCCCCTCGATGACTTTTCATTTCTTGGTGGACGTCAATCGAATGTTTCCATGACAATAATCGTGTTCACTTGGCGGCAGTCGAATTCGTCATGGAAACGTTTGATTGACGTCCACCCAAAATTTAGTTTCGGAAAGTGAAAAAAAAAAGTTGTCCAGGGGCTAAGGTGACTGGTAACCGCTGTAACCGAAGATTATAATATTTTTAAGCTGCTTTTGAACAACTGGACCCAGTGCTTGAAAAGCGAATTTTACCTGAACTTTAAATGAAGCGCGCGTTACTTCTTGTCTTCATATTGTACCAGCTCCCCTAAACTTGGAACGTTGAAACATTTCGCTCCATTGCTCATGTAAATTTGGCCGTTTCATGGAGCTGTATTTCCGTGAAGTGCAGGTCATAGACAAAGGAGAGAAGTGATCCTCGCACTTTAATATCTGGACAATTTAAGCAATTGTCTCTTATTGACAGCTGAAATTTTCGAAGAGAGACCTGCTTCATAGCTTACACCGTCTGCAAGAGACATTTCTTTAAACTGTCCAGCTAAGTCCAAGGATCACTTCACTCCTTTGTCTAAGTTAATCTTTTTATAATCCACAGATGGGTGCCTCAGATGTTGTACAGAATCACTTCTTGGCATACAGACATCATCTGAAGGAATTTTTTACCAGTTCTTTGTAAGGTTCACATCATTTTTACATTCGTATTACACCTTGTACTTTTCACGTTTTAACATGATTATGTCGTAACGTTGCTCGCTTTTTTAAACGTGTTTGAAAAATCTTGTAGCGTTTAAGGAGTCGCTTAGTGTTCAGTGTGACCCAGTGGTTAGGGCGCTTGCCTTGAAATCCAGAGATCCCGGGTTCAAGACCCGCTCTGACCACTTGTTGAATTTGATCCTGGTAGTCCCTGGTTCAACTTCTCAGCTGCATTTGTAAATAGCCAACTGGTTTGCCTCCGGCCAGTTGGGATTCTTAACAGTTGTTGTTGTTCTGTTCCGTCGTTTCTTTGATTGTTTCATTGTTATTGTATAACAGGCGTACTATTTTTATTATTTTTATTTTTGTGTTGGCGCGTGCTCTCTCCTCATTTAATCTTACCCTTGAAAACACGTATCATTTTTAAGCCGCTTAATGAAGTCTGCAAACAAACCACTTTCAGGAATGTTAAGCGAGACAACGGCTGTCATGAAAACGCGGCCAATGAAGACATCCTCGTTCCCAGGGTCTCCATTGTCGTTGGAACAAAGCTGCAATGAAGACAAACAAAAAAAAAACAAGGAACTCGACCCATTTTTAGATGTGGTATGCCTATGGCATCCCACGTAAAAATAATTGTATCTACCGTATTTCTATAAAGAGCATCTGTCTCTTCATGGGTCTCGTTTTTCATTCACATTGTGTCACAGATTGTTCCATTGAGTATTTTGTCATTGATTTTTTCAGAAAAGTATGCTTTCTGGTTTTTCAGCAGTCTAGTAAAGCGTTTTTTTTTTAATTTCTTGCGCATAGGGTAAAAAAATTCACCTCGCAGCCTTTCTGAGGACTGTACGTTCTTTATTTTCCGTGAAATACAATCTTGCGGTCTTAACATTAAAGTCTTTACACTCTCTAGACTGAGGTCGTGTTCTATTGGGATCAACCGTTTTTAGTTGGTTGGGTTTTTCAGTGTTCTATTGGTAAAAAAACCATTTTCGGTTGGTTTCATTGATCAACTTTTGCAACCGGCAACAAACAAGGTTGAAACGGTTGAAAAAGCATTGGCAGCAACCGCTGTCGTTTACGCGGGCCATTTAAAGTCGGCTGCAGGTTCCTGCTGTGTTGTTTTCGGGCCTCAACCTGTCAAATTGGCCCTTTTGGCGTCGTTCAAGGTTAAATATTCCTTTGAATTTTACGTTTGAAAGCGAGGATGAAAGGGCTAATTTGCATGGAAACAAAAAATACAAAAATGGTGGCCATTTTGAATAAGGTGTTTTGGGGACACAAAGAGCAACCGGA
>NC_090879.1:4064229-4066729 GCF_036669935.1 Montipora foliosa
AGTGGCGTATTTTTCGTATCTAACACGAGTGGTGATATTGAGCTGCAACGTCCAGATTCCCGCTTTCTGTTGTAAGTGTTAATAACCATAACTTGCATTAAAGCCTTCTTTTCAATCTCTACCATGTATATTTATTGTCCATATGAATAAATAGAGGATATTACACGGTGGTGAGAAAGTCTGAATGTGACGTTTGAGTGGCAAGAACAATGTTGTAATATCCTCTTTATACATGTATAAGAGGTTTGCCATCAATATCATCATCTAAGAAGATCTAGATGAAAATGAAATAAAAGTTAGAACGATCATCGTCGGTAGATAAGCAACATAAACAGTTGCAAGCAAGCCTAAAAAATAAATGTTCAGTCTTGAAACAGCTTCCAGATGGCTTAATTGATAGCCCAGTTGGTAGAACAAGTGCACCCGTTCAAGCTTGGATTTTTTCGCAACTGCTCAGGTTGCTCAGCTAACTGCGATGACCTTTCTAACTTTGAATTCCATAATATTGTTATCATTGTCGTCGTTATCATCATCACAGTCGTCATCGTTATCATCATCACCATCATCATTATTGTCATCTTCATCAGCAGCAGTGGCAGCACGTTGAGATGGCCAAGCACAAATACGGTAGTTATTGGGAAACCTTGGAATCAAATGAAATTGTGTTAAAGTAGGTCAAATCAAATATGTGAGTGAAGAGAGAAAGACAGTGGAAAAACCTAGATCGGAGCGGAGTAGAGAGCCAACAGACTTTATCCGCATACATATGAGGGTAACTTTGTTACACAATGGTGCAAGGCGAGTTATCGTACCAATTGGAAAACTGGTTGGGTCGTTTATGGGAGAGGGTCGGTTAGGAGTTGCCAAGGGAGGTTCTACTGTTAGTCAGTTTTCAGTTACTGCAGGAGACGGATTACATCGACAGTCTTAAAAACACGAGCAACATTACATGCAATTAACGTTTTCTTTTTTTTTCTTTTCTTTACATAGAAATATCTGGCCCCTTTGGAAAATACAAGTGCTCTCATTGCACAATCGTCGTTTAAGCACGGAGCTGAAAGAGCAGACGTTGTGAACCAAGGAAACATCGGTAAGGCTTGAAAAATAAAGCTCAAATTCGCAATAATTTATATATTTGTCCATACTACCATTGATGGTCCATAGTGTAAAACATCTATAGCTACATTTACGTTTGAGCACAGGCATCCCAAGCTCAGTGTGAGCATGGCCGACAAAAATATAAGGATTTGTATGGGAATCCCGTTGACAACCGAGAAATTGACACATGGCTCAAATCGCGTCAGATCTGGAAAATAACCACACAGGAAGGAAGCTATCTACAACGGCAACAAGGTTAGGCTTCTTAGTTGATAATTTTTTCTTGTAATTATCTTAAGCTTTTTATCGGGATTCCCGTACAAATCCTTATATTTTTGTCGGCCATGCTCACACTGAGCTTGGGGTGCCTGTGGTAAGAGGAGTTTAAAATTGTCTTTTCGAGCCCGGAGGCTCGTGGGTATATCGAAGGGGTTGATCAAGGAACGAGCACACATCGAAGGGGTTGATCGAGGATCGAGCACACGCGTTTGTGGGACAACGATCGAAGAGTGTAGCACGTCTTGTAAACTACATGTTTTACCAATACAGAAACAAACCCAAACATTCATTAAAGCTGGGTCTAATTAGGCCTTGTTTAGGTCTAAGAAGGCCTAAGGTTAGCTTGAATGAATGTTCAGGTTTATTTCTGTATTGGTGAAACATGTAGCTGTAGCTTACAAGACGTGCTATACTCTTCGACAGCTGTCCCATAAACGTGTGTGCTCGATCCTCGATCAACGTCTTCGATATTGCTTCACCCGAGAAGAACGAAGATATGTCACCTGGTTCCACAAGGTTCTAATCTTGTACCGCATTAGGTAGAGCACCCGACCAGGGTTGTAGAAGTCCTGGGTTCGATTCCTGCGTAGGACTCTGGTTTTTCAGTACACTGCACTGTAATCCTTTTTCCCGTTGCCAAGCAACTATCTAATTATGTTCCTCGCTCTTTGCACTTACTAGAAATAGTGTAACCAGCTCCATTTTGATGTCAAAACACTGTTTTAGCTTTGGAAAAAATCACGCAGCGATGGGTCAGTTTCACATGACATCATAGGAAGTTACCACATAAGCTGTCTTGGCCTAAACTTAACCGTTGCCGGAAGCATTCTTATTGTGGCAGTGCTGGTGCTTACGGTTGTATGCACTGGGGTGGATCCATACCGGTTTCCTCCGTTTTACGGAAATCGGTCACAAACACGGGAAAGGGGAGGGTTGAAATTAAAAAATAATTCCCTGGGGAGCACACCCCCTGACCCCCTAAAAACGTTTTCGTTGTTTTGGAAACCGGTTTATCCTAGATCTGCCCCTGATGCGGGCTATGATTAAGATTTCATCAGAGAAACTGACACTTTTGTAAAACCTGTTAATGTGAAATAAAGGCTTGAAGGCCGTAGTTGGTAAG
>NC_090879.1:4079229-4117603 GCF_036669935.1 Montipora foliosa
TGTCGCAAAAATAATCTGAATGGGGCACAGGCAGCCCAATCATAGTGTAAGGAAATATTCGGTGAATGATGCATGTCGATCTAAGCATTTGAAACCCAAGGAATAATATTTTTGAAAACTAAAGCCTTCCTTCCTTCACTCCACTGTCCACATGTTATTTTCTGGAATGTTTCCGTGCAACATTATCGATTTTTTTCCCCCTGAGGTTCTCTCCCCTCTAAGAGAAGGGATGGCTGGCCTGGAGGCACAACAGCCAACGCTCCTTCCATGAAGGCCAATAATGCCCCAAGAAAGCAACGCATCCGCTTCAAATCGTCAGCAAAAGTCCTGTAGATTTATTTCGTCTCTTTTCTAAACCAATTATCCGCAAATTCGACCGAAACGACTAGATAATCGCTCGCTTCCCAGTCTAAATTTGACCGTTTTTGCTCCGCCATTATCCGTAAGCAAGACGGGTCGGATACCAGATTCAAATAAGCTGGCTTAGTGACCACGGTTGTTCAAGAAAATGAGAACTTACTCGGGGAGGGATGGTCAATTCGTCAAATCATTACGCTGAGGTAGTACAGTGCGCTAGATTTGACCGAAAAATGCTGATGTGTGAACCAGTTATTCGAAACCCCGCGAAAATTCTCATTAACTAAGTGCGAGGACCGTACCGGAGGAATATTGGCCCGAGGTCGTGGCAGTACGTGTTCAGCGCAGCGAGGTCCATAAAAAACGACTGAGTGACAATATTCCCCAGTTCTTTCCAGAGCAACTGAGTTAGTAAGTTTTTTTATTATACGGCACCATTTCTTTGAGTGATCAGACACTTCTGCGCTTCGTGGATGTTCGTAGTCGCGAACTTTGAACGGTAACATTTTACAAGTAAAAGTAAATTCTGCTTTCTTTGATTGTACTGTTGTAAAGAAATTCGTTTTTCCAAAAATTTTCGTGTTTCGCTCAACTTGAATTTCCCGGGAAAGAGAAAAAAAGGAAAACGGACCCTTTTCCGTGGTAATGATCCGTACTGTAAAATTCTGACCAAAACCCAGCCAATCGGAGTGCACCATTTAGCCTGAGAATCGCTCGCTTTATAATAAGGCTGGTTATTTCCAAAAGGTCACCTTAGAGCGGTTTTCAATTGAGTGTCGAAAGTAATTTGCGAATTGCTTTGGTTTATGATTACTTCACTCAGTGATTGGTTCAAAGTTTTCACGCCACTTTTTCAACCAATCAAAAGTGAAACCAAAATCAATGGTGGCTCGCGCGGGCACATTTTCCCGCGTTTTGTGACGGCTACGTGTAATTACTTCGAGTTTTGATTGGTTTGCTGGATTGTCTCCGTCCTTTTTGATTGGCCAAAGTAATTACTTTGGTTTTGGTTTTACGACAGTAGATTGAAACTGGCTCGAATTCAGCGAAACACAAACAACTTGGCGAACATCTTGACCTCTTGGCTGACCAATAATGCGTTTCTCTGGCAGGCTTCCCTGTACATAAAGTTTTGTGGTCCCCTGGATTACACAGACCCTTGCGGAGGAGAGAACCTGGTTCTTAGTTTAGTTCACGTGGATCACTACATTGAGCATGCTATAGAAGGAGACAACCTGCTTTCTGTTTACAGATGGCTCATGGTTAAGTCACTTATCAGTCAGGTAATCAGCGATTCGATTTTCCAATCGGTTTTCAATTTCAATCAACAAAGATTTGTCAAAACGGTAAAAGCGAACATTAAAAACCGATCTTTCGGAGTAGCCATAACTAATTTATCAAGGTTATAAATGGGAATTCAAACCAATATAGGGGCGAAAATTGACGTAACTTCGAGCGAGAGAATAAAATCAACAAAATATCTTCGCTTGAATGGAGTACGATAACATGTTTGGATTTGGTTTCATTTGTGTGATAAACAAAATCTCTTGCACTAAACAGCCACTTGAAATTGTTTTTCCATGTCTTGATTACATCGAAATACATCACCTATTTTCGATTAAGATCTTAAAAAAGGAGGCATTGATTCAATTTTTGTAAGAGTTCAAACCTACTACACCACAGTCGCAGACGCAGGTAATCAAAATAACCTGGGATAAGCGCAGATAAACGTGGTTCTTAATCTTATCTTTGTTAATAAGTTTGCTGTGTCTGTCAGATTAGTTGAGTGTAGACAGTTTAGCTTGATGGCCATGGGCACCTCCATAGCAAAATGGCATAATTTTTTTGTGCTTGTGACGAAGTAATCAAGTCAATCACGATTCTTAGTGAAACAAAATCAAAGGATTGCAAAACGTTTCATGGAAGCTATAATTTGCTTAATTTAAACAGCATCAGTCGTACTTAGTGGAAGCGTGGTACATGTTGCATAGCGTGGCTTCTGAATTGGAATATCTGTGCAGCTTAAACAAAACTCTACAAAGGTTAATCAGTGAAGAACTAAGCAGAACTTTCAGACCTGTGGTGGAAGACGACGAGAAAACGGTACGATATACTTAAATCAGAAAAAAAGTACTTTTTTTAAAACATGTGGAAGTCTTCAGAATACATGAACTTTGTCGGGCTCTCTCAAGTTTGGGATGGCTTTAAACTCAAATTCTTAAACGTGGTGGCTTTTTCAATGTCATTTCACTTTTTATCTGGCTCCAGACCTTTGCAAAAAGTGCCAACGTTATGGTAGTAACATCAACGTTGTTGTAGTCTTCCTTTTCGTCTGGAAACGTATCTTTAAATAAGAAATCAGTTTTTCATGTCATAACATGGGTGACAAATTACTCCTTAATTTTGGCGCGAAATTTCAGCGTTAATTTGTAATTTCACATGTGAAATTACATTGTTGCCATGGCAACTTTTCATATAGTGCTAAAATGGCGTCCAGGTTTAAGGAGTAACTTGTCACCCATGTTATTAATAGCTAATCAAATGGTATACCCGTTAAATTAGGGAATAAATTTCACTTGCGTTTTGTCCAAAATCAAATCATTTCCCTCGCCTAAACGCTCGGGAAATTATTTTAATTTGGACAAAACGCGCGTGAAATTAGTCACCATTTGATTACCCATACTAATAAATCTCCTTGGTCATAGCTCGGAGTCGCTACGAAGTGAAGTCACTTGAGATAGCACTCAGAAATCGAGCTCATTTGCGTTCAGAAATCAGGTAGTGAAGTGGCAAAAGCTTTAAAGGATGACTGCATCCGGCGCGGACTAATTTACATTGATATTTTTTTCTGTTGGAAATACTTAGACGCTTTTCCCCCATAATGTATCAATAACTTAATTTCTACATCTAACTTTTTATACTTGGGTGTAAATTCTTGTATCTCTAGTCTCTTCTTGACGCTGCAGCTCTGAATACAATGATGACTGCTTACTGTGATAAACTGGAACGGGTTTTATCCCGCGGGACAGCTTTGGCCCCAAGTCGCCTTCTTCCAACTTTACAAGGTATTTTGGAGCGTTCATAGGTTTCGGTTAAGGGACGATTTTCACAAGCGTGACACAAGTATAAGCTTTTTTAAAGACAAAAGGCATTAATTTATAACAAGTTCTCTTTCGTTACGTCTTTCACTACCTCATTACTGCATTACTGGAGGATGTGTGATCCATTGGTTAGTACGCTTGCCATGAAATCCAGAGACCCGGGCTCAAGACCCTTCTGATCACTCGTTGTTAGGTAGTTTCTGTTTTAACTCTCAGCTAGCCAAATGCTTAAGAATCCCGACCAACTTAATAACTTGTTCTCTATTGTTAATTGAGGATGTATGTGAGTACAATAGCGAGAATTTAAATGCACCATTTCGACATTTCTAGTCCTAGTAGGATAGCAGCACGATTGACACCTTAACCTAGTTTAATGGCTTGGCTCTCCCACGAGGCTCTTATCGGTCACTTTGAGGTTGCGAAGGAGACAGGGTCCGAGAGTCTTATTGAACAGCATTGTGGAACTGTTTTGGGGACGATCCACTCTTTATGCAGACTCGCATATCCTTGTACGATAACAATTAACTTCGGGTTAAATCATTTTATTAAAACCTGAAGTACGGATATCACATTTCCAGCATTTTCATTGGCTCGCCGGACACAGGCTATCAGTTCATATACCTGCTCTACCAAATATGGTCGAGGAACGCGTCAGCAATAAAGCGAGCTGAAAACATTCTTGCAGCCCTGAGAACAAATGGTCGACAAAAGCCGTTTTGGACCGGAATTGACCGGGGCAGAAATCGATGCTTCAGTGGAAGAGTTGTTGATCCTGGAGTTTTTAATAAAACGATTATTCTACTCAGGCTTGCTGGATTAAAAGGATTATAACCAACAAGGCGCTACGCGCCTCGTTGGTTGTCTATCACCTCATATCCAGCGCGCCCTTGTAGAATAATTGTTAAATAACTTGCGTTGTTAGTAGGTAAACGATCTCGCAAAACTTTCGATCAAAGGATGGGGAGGGGCCCTTAACTCTTCACGTGACGTCAGAGACGGACGGAAGCCAGAAGCCACGAACAGAAACCGGAAGTGCCCATTTCGCATGCCGGGTTAGTTGTCTCTCTAATCGTCTTTAATAGTGAAAAGGGCTTAATAATATGAATGTGGTAATGCCAAGACAACTTAAATAGGAAAATAACCTCAATTCCGGTTTTCATCCGTGTCTCTTAAAGTCACGTGCTAAAATTCCCCATAGTTCGATGCTATCGTCTGACTGGTTTGGAGACTTATCAATGTAGTAACGTCTTGGCCATGCCTAAGCTCAACTTTTTACATTAAAAAAGATCTGTAAAAAACACACGGGGTTAGGGTATCGCACTTAATTGGATTTTCGTCTGTGTCAGCCGATGACAGTCCCGGAGTCGGAGAGACATGCACAAGGTCAGTTCTTTGGTTACATGTCAGTCAGCCCCTCATTCATTCAGTTTAATGGCTCTTTTTCTAGGAAAACTTGGTCTTTTGACCTATACAGATGCAGTCTCTCAAACCACAAGTTTGCGCATTTCGTCAGATGTAAGTCATTCGTGTATCACGTTTACCTGTGTAATGTTTCTTCTGTTGTGGTTTGCTTGCTCTCCGCAACCCCCAAAATCTCTTTCGTTAGCGTCCATGTCATCCCCTGTGGACTTCTTCCGCCATTCTACGATGCGTCAAGTTCCAAAAATGAGGCCTCGATTTGCTAATGGAAAAGCCAAGGATCATTGAATTTAAGGAAGCAACTTGAGGAGTTGCGAAGAAGCATTAAAGGGCCAGCCCAGAACACAAATCTCTACCACTAAACTATAAAGTTATATAGACTCTGGTCATTTGCGAGTTTGTCGATAACTACTTTGTCGATTACTTTCTCAATTACTTTTCCTTTTCATCTCCAGACCCCCGTCGTGCTACAAGAAATGAATGAAATGCTCCAACCACTGTTGGATGCTGCTGCCCAAAATGTTCATTTGGCATGCCCCGAGATTCATCGCGCGCTGAAGTCAGTGGAAGTTGACGCGAGTGGACGGAAATCCAGCCAATAGGCGGCCAATCGGAAGAGAGCAACGGGTTTATTAGAGTGCAGGAGTCACATAAAAACATTCCAAATTTATTCACCCAAGTGTCTCTTGGAAAACGCTCTGATCTTTGCCTTCTAGTCAATTCACCGTATCGACCGAAGTTGATAATGTTTCGCTTTCTGCCGGTAACCTGTTAGTATTGAAGCAAGTTCCCTACCAAAATGGTAGACAAGTGACTTCGGAGGTGCCGCTCTTGCCTTTCGAAGATTTCATCGTAACATTTTATACAGTCGAGAGTGATGGACAGTTGATACAGTGCTAGAGTTCATTTATTTATTATGGTGTAAATTGGTCGTGATAATTTCTGTACAGTGTACGTTATTTATATCTCTATTTATTATAATTAAGTGCCTAGGTGTTACCAGAGACTTGGCTCGTTTGAGAAAAGACGAACAGGCCTCGTTGTTTTTATTGTTGATCTTGTATTTTGCGAGGATCTGTAATCAATGCTGAAATCCTCTTATCAAGTGCTTTATCGAATGTTCCCGCAACCAAAACGCAACTGAAATAAAATCAAGCAAATGTGCGGATCACAAAAGGTGTAATGGAATGCCGCTACTAAATGGATTGAGACCATTAAAAAAAGAGTTGTTTTAAAGGGAACCATCACTCTTTATCTCTTATTAACCGAGTACGAGGTCTGTATGGGAGAATCTTGACCGCGGTCGTGAGTACAGACCGAACGCAGTCAGGTCTGTACACACGACCGAGGTCAAGATTCTCCCATACAGACTGACTAAACTCGGTTAATAAGATGTTTATTATACGGCAAGCAAGAACAATTTAATTCGTTTAATGTGACTTGTTTGCACTGACATTTTCCTTGCGAACGGCGATGAGTGGCGATGAGCTGAACTTAATTCTGTCAAAGTTTGCTCGTCCTCCTTACCTTTTTTTCTCATCATGCTTTTTGGCTCATCCATAAATAAATATTGGTAGAAGAAAATACTCAATATTTTTGCATTTTAGTTTGCAACTTTTTCACCGCAAAACATTACCGGTCTAGGTGCCGGTCTAGATAGGGAAAATCTAGACCGCGGTCGATATCGATTTCCGCCAATCAAAATTCGTGGATTTGGTAGTTCCCAGTCCTTGTGAGACACAGCCATGTAATAATATTAAAGAATACATTTAAACCGAAGAAAGCAAAATTTGCAATCAAATTTATAAAAGAATCTTCATGAAAAAAGTGGCCCTTTTTATACTTCGATATACTAAAGACGCATAATTCGTCTGGGACGAACTTGGGCAAACATTTCTTCTGCATCTGTTAACTTCGTCCAATGTAAAGACGAGGACAAGATGCATATTGCGTCTGAGCGAACTATCAAGCTTTGTGCGTCTTCGAAGACGTACTTCAGTGGATACTTCGTCCAGACGCATTATGCGTATTGTACCCGTCTTTATACTAGAGGAATAGGCCATTTCCGAGTTCATGTCTACCTCCTCTTCAAAGCGAGTCTAAGTGCGAAGGTTTTGTGATGGTAATTAGTTCTACTTTACATAAGAATGACTACTAATTTTCATTACAAAAACTTCGCACTTAGCCTCGCTTTGAAGAGGAGCCAGGCAAGAACTCGGAAATGGCCTATTTAACAAGGAATTTAGGCAGACTATGCGTCTCATATAGATCGCCCCATCTTCACACTTGGCAAAGAACACAAGAAACGCATAATTCGTCTGGACGGATCATCCGTCTCTAGTATAAAAACAGCCAATGTTTGAATCGGAGAAAAATTACTGTTAAAATCACTTGTTTTCACTTTCAAACCGCCATCTTGACTAATTGTAACGTATACGGTTGAGACGAAGGACTTTTGGTCTTAATTATCCTAGATGGCGATGCCCGATGAAAATTTGAAAACAAAAACAAGCGATTCTGAAGTTGATTTACTTCGGATGCAAACGCTTCATTTGGAAAAAGTTCAAACAATTTTGGTTTTAAACATTTTGTTCTGTGGTTCAAAATTATTTTTTGTTGGATTGGAGGTTCCCTTTAAACGAATCATGGGACACAAAATCAAAGAAGTTAAAGGGGCTAGGTCACGCTATTTTAGGTAATTTTGTTTAATTTTGTTAATTATGAGCTCTAAACGTCAAATTGGCAGAGCAAGAGTCTTTCATTTGCAAAATCACGGCGACATAACAACTGAGAATGATTTTCAAGCTTTGTAAATGACATTTCGATATAGCCTGATATAAATTTGAAAAAAGGTGGGCCGACGTTCTTCAAATTTACCCAAATTCAATCCATTTCAATCCTCTCCAGTTTTGTCCATCCATGTCCCTTCTTGGCTTCCCTGTGTTTTGTTAGAGTTCTTCTATAGTTTTGAACAGTTATTTTGATATTTTAGTTAATTCTATGACCATTCGATCAGTGCTGAAATTGCCTAAAATAGCGTGACCTAGCCCCTTTAAGTTGGCCAATCAGTGCAAAGGCAGACATTCCAATGAACTAATCAGTCGTAATGCCTGCATAGCCTGTAAATTTAAAGGCCCATCTTCAACCGACAGGCATTGCGTGCCGTGGAACAATTTTCATATATGAAAATCCCGTCAAAGCTGAAATTCATCCAATCATATCGCTACGATAAGCAATGCAAATTTCCATAACAGAAACAAATGGCCGAAAAGCCTGTCGGTTGAAGGTGGGCCTTTAGCCAGCTCTTAGCACGGAAAAAATGCTTGCAAGCCAGTCACAATTTGATTTTGTGTTGCTCTGTTTGGCTGAAAATATGGTGAAATATTTTTTTGCTTAATCACCAAACATAACAACGTGACACGGTTTCCTACGGCGACTTAAACATGTCAAAATCACTCAACATGGTGGCGCCCGAAAAATTCGAAAATAAAAATATGCGATTCTAAAATTTTGTTTTTTCTGATCCTTGCACTTTCCAGCATAATTTTTCCGCAAACACCATTTCCTCCCTTTTAATCTTATTGTATAGTGTAGTGGAGATTCCCTTTGATAAAATTCTTCCGTATTATTGTACAGTGAAATCAACTTTGAAAACTGTTGAAAAATACACAAAATGGTGTGATTGTATTTCGAAAGTGGATGACAGACGTCTTTAGAAAATTTTTATACCACACCAAATTGCCTAACAAAGTTTAATTCGCTCCAAGCAACAAAGCAGTAGGTGCAAAACTTTGAGACAAAATTAAAGAGGTTTCGTCGTTCAGTGTTTATATCAAACGTTATCATGAAACTTTTGATTGTGTGTAGTGAGTCTAGTGAAAAGGTTGAGAGATTTTGAGACTTTTTTCCGTATTTCCGTTATTTCGCGAAGTAAACAGTGCTTACCTTCTGCAAAGAATCATCGCAAGTGATACCCCAAAGAAACAAGGTAATGGGATGAAAGAACTTTTTATCGCTGCGCTTTCATTTAAGCCAGTGGCCTCATTTTTTCAGCAACGACCTGCAACAGTTCTTTGCATAAGTAATATAACGTTCAGTATTCGAAACTTTACAAAAAACAACTTTCCTTGTTGCCTTTATGCACACAGCTTCTCAGTTCATGAAATTTGAAATTTTCAACGAAAAGGTTGGAGTGCGATTGCAGAATTTTTTTTTAATTTCGAAAAGTGCACCCGATAGCCGAAGCTCTTACTTAGAGCAGAAGACGTAAATCCGAGTGAAAGTTTTGGATTTGATGGTCAACCTTAACTCATGTTCAAGACTCTCTTGTTAGGTCTGCGAGAGCTGGATCGATTAATCACAATTTTTATCCACCTTCAGTCTCGTTACCAGAGCCTCGGATCTTATGTGTGCGCATGACCGAGGCTCTGGAAAACTTATTTTGGATAACATGCGCCGTAGGATTCTTTTAGGTAAAAATTGGCTATTTGAAACTTACGGCGCCTGCTCACTTCTCGTGCTGACATGAATGCATCAATTAGAGACGCTTTTGATTGTTCTCCACGAAAACCAATGAGAAGACACTTTGTTTCAGGGTTCCCGAGAGCTCTTCTCTCCCTCAGTCATGCGCAAAAGAGAAGAGCTCTGGGGTCGCGATTGATCCACCTTACTAAGTATGCAAAACTTGTGTTTCACTCTCAGAGCCAAAAACTCAGGCATTGCTTACTAAATCAGTCGTGTACACACGAACTGCAACCTTAATCTGGAAATCCATAACGTCATTTTCTCAGTCCGCAATTCAGCTCTCTCTGACTTTTGAGTTGGTAAAAGCGGAGCATTAACACGAAAATGTTACTCGAACTAATAAACAATTAAAGCCCACTTTACACTAGCACGAACATCGGCAGGTGCGGAAGACAGGCCTCAGGTCACAGGCTCAACCTGATCTCTTCTCTGAATTAAAGATTATCGTTAATTTTTCATTTGCTCTGAATTACTATTCGTTGTTTTTTTGGAAGACTGGGAGTTTGATAACGATTATGGGAAATGGTCATGTTTGTTTTAAAAGACAACGCAAGGGTATGGACACAGGACTCGAACTTGGGGATCTTTGTTGATTTACCCGTCACCTAACCACTTGACCACCACACCGCTAGCTGCGTGGAGTCAACGTTTTAAACAATATTTTACAATGACTGCAAAATTCTCGCGCGCTCATTGGCTAATTTCTATTGTCAATAAGCGGACAGACACAAAAATTTATAACTTGTGCGTTTCGAAGAGTGGAACGTGGATCTGTCACTTTTTAACCCATAGAGAGTCTCCGTTATTTCTATTAGCCGATAAGAGAGCGAGGCAAGTTATGAATTTGGTCGCGTCAGATTGAATAAAATTGAAGTTTCTCGCATTTTTGTCTCGCTTTCATCTCGTCGTTTGACTTAATTTTGACTCCGCTGTCTTTTTGTTATTGTAAAAAACAAATTGATGTCAGTTTTTCATGCGTCTGTCCTGTTATTGATCATGAATTTCATCATAACATTGTCAAAGTAGCTCTGGATCCACGAGGCGATAGCCGAGTGGATCCGCAGACTACTTTGACAATGTTGTAACGAAATTCATGATCAATAACAGGACAGACGCATGAAAAACTGACATCAATTTGTTAATTTGATAATGCTACAATCTCGTACCCAGAGTCCTCGGGTTTCTTGGCCAGCGGGTGAGCGCCCGGAGAGACTCTGGGATAATCTATGTGAACTGTATTTTTGATTGGCCGATTGCGTAGCAATGGCAGTCCGACAGAAAGTCGGTAAGTAATTCGGAAGCCCCAGAATTTGGAGGGAGATTCAAAATCTAAAACTAGTTTCAGTGCTGTTTGATTTTTTCTACTTCAGAAATATATAAATCACAAAAATAATAAAACGACGAGGTTTGAATTATGTCTTTTATTACACATAACATGTGAATTTTATTCCATAAAGCTCATTTCTACAAATCTATACGCTTTATTTTCACATGTGGAAAAGGCTTATACAGCCAATCAGAATGGCGTACAGCTGTTTCACATGTGGAAGTATTACCAATCAACGATAGCGTAAAGGCGTTTACATGCCAATCACTCGTGCATCTCGTGCATCTTGGTTCTATTGTTAGTGAGTTTTTGTTTCTAATTTGCGTTCAGAAAACCATTTTAATGAAAATTCTCGTCTTATGTGTAATAAACAGTTCACGACATAGAAAGTGCTTTGTACGGGGTTTTATTCACTCGTTGTAAAAACCCTCACTCGCTCGTTCCTCGCTCGTTCGGGTTTTTGACACAAACAACTCGTGAATAAAACCCCGTACACCGCACTTTCTATGACGTAAACTATATACCGCACGGGAATTTTCTCACGCCGCTAAAAAGTGATTACTGTTGCTGTTGCAAAAGTACCGTGGGAAACATTACATCAGTCTCTTTTAGCCATTCAGAATTACGGAAACATCAAATTGTAGAAGAAGAGGACATTTGTGTCGTTCCACAAAAAAATTTGTCGATCGTGTTGCTTGCACGATGGCATTCTCAATGCATTCTGAACGATGGAATGTACGCTGAAACACTAAGAATACACTCACCGAAAGCGTCAGAGGTTTCATCTTCACTTGCTCTTACAGCAAGCCAATGATCATTTCTCCAGTTTCTTTGTGTGTAAGGCTAAAATTCTTGTTTCTCGAACACTTTCAACCCGCCATTTCTACTGTTTACTGTTTACTGTTTACTGTTTACGTAATAAGACCGGAACCCACGTTTTCTGGGAAAATGGAGTCGATTATCCCAGAGTCTCTCCGGGCGCTCACCCGCTGGCCAAAAAGCCCGAGGACCCTGTGTACGAGATTGATAATGCTATATTATCACTCTGCAACAAACAATTTAAGCACTGCAAAAGGTCGGTTACCAAACTTCACGACAAAGTTAAGATTATAAACTCATTGCTTGGGCCTAATTAATTTAGCCTAGGCCTAATAATGTTTATAATAATAATATTTATTAACTTATATTGCGCAGGTTTCAATATAAAATTTTCATCTGCGCATCACAATTCAAAATATTAAAAGTACATTCCTAGTTCAAACTCTAAAAATATAACAACTTAAAAGCAAACACACATTCAGACCCTAAAGAAAAAAGGAAGCGATTTTTTTGTCACAGGGGCACCCAAAGAAATTATTTCCAAACTGCATAATAATAGGCAACAAAACTTACAAGAAAACGCTAATAAAACATTTTAAAAATTATTTTCAGATTTTGCTAGGAAAAAAAGGTGTTCCGCACTCCAAGGATGATTATGAAATTATGAGTAAAATTCCAGCTGATAGTGAGGGAAACTCCCAGCAAGAGATCTAAGCCGCTCGCCAAACCACTCAAAACAGGTTTTCACAACATATAGACCTCTTTCATAATGGCGGCCAAGTAAATTATTCTTTTGTTTTAATGCTAATAAGCCCTACTAACCTCGCTACGACGAGGAAATTTCAAAAGAATATTTGTTTTAAAACGAGGGCAGTAGGTCTAATTAACATAAATACAAAAGAATGTAAAGTTGGTCGCCATTTATGAAAGTGGTCTATGACTTGTGACAATTTGAAAGAGCGGTAAGCTTCTCACCGGTGAACGAGTTCCCCTCCAGTCTCTTCCCATCCTCGGAGAGCCAGGGCCAATCAGTCGAGACAGGACAAGAATCGGGACCTGCTTTGAGTTTTCAAGTAAGGCGAGAAGAGCCCCTGACGAGTTCCAGAGCGAATCAAATTCTAATCTTTTGATTGGGCGGAAATTTCCGCAATTGCCTTTTTTCCGCCCAACCATAGGCAGCCCAAGCTCGCGTCACTACAGACAGCCGTTGAGAATTTAAACGCATTATAAGACTTTGTATGGGAAATAAAATATAGTCGATTGTAAGTAAAGCTTAAAAAATGCTCAATTTAACTTTTATTCAATAAAATGAATCAAAATGACTCACCTCTGGTGTATTCTTGTGCCTTTTTGAGTTTATTTTACAGTTTCGGGAAGTCCGTGTTTTAAATGTTTTGAGACGAAGTCAAGGCTGCACACTACGATTCCGACCGTTGTCAGCTCAGAGGCGGTTTGCGGCTGGAAAATCCGTCCCAGCAAGATTTTTTCACGCAAAGCTAAAGCCACATCATTTGCGAACCTCCGTGAATGTTTCGTCGTCAAAAATGCCCACACACTTGGCTGGAAATGAGCATTTTCTGCTTCAGATTCCACGATAGCTGATGAATTTAACAGCAACTGATCACCGACGAGGACACGGAGCTTGGGTCCGAGTCATTTCATTTACAACACTTACCCCATCCCCACAGCGTCACTCGTAACCATGGAGCTGTTCGAGAAGCCGCGGTGGGGATGGGGTAAGTGTTGTAAATGAAATGACTGTACCTCATCGGGTGGAGTTAATTTGACCTCGGACCCAAGCACCGTGTCCTCGTCGGTGATCAGTTGCTGTTAAATTCATCAGCTATCGTGGAATCTGAAGCAGAAAATGCTCATTTCCAGCCAAGTGTGTGGGGATTTTTGACGACGAAACATTCACGGAGGTTCGCAAATGATGTGGCTTTAGCTTTGCGTGAAAAAATCTTGGCTGGGTTGGATTTTCGAGTCGCAAACCGCCTCTGAGCTGACAACGGTCGGAGTCGTAGTGTGCAGCCTTGACTTCGTCTTAGAAAATTTAAAACACGGACTTCCCGAAACTATAAAAACTCCAAAAGGCACAAGAATACACCAGAGGTGAGTCATTTTGATTAATTTTATTGAATGAAAGTTAAATTGAGCATTTTTTAGGCTTCAGAATCGACTGTATTTTATTTCCCATACAAAGTCTTATAACGCGTTTAAATTCTCAACGGCTGTCTGTAGTGACGCGAGCTTGGGCTGCCTATGGCCCAACTAGAGAACCTCGTACAGTGAAGTGAGATGGTGATCCCTACGGTCGCCATTTCATTTCTATCGCTCTCTTTGTCTGACTCGTACATCAGACATACCCTGCGACGAAAATTTAGGTCGCAAAGGGACCCACAAAATACAAAATTCGACCAATTGAACCTAAAAGATTTTGTTAAGTGATGACAATTATCTGTACACGTGTCAAAATGCTTGGTCAAAACACCTTCGAAGAGCCGACTAGAAATGAATCAAGAAGAAGACCAATAGCAAGGGAAGGTACTAGTCGTCTTTTACTGTTTCGCTTCTCAAATTACCGTGGCGAATTTTAATTCGCTACGGTAATTGACCGATTACTACGGTAAATTACGGTAATTACGGTTGTTGCACAGGCGAGACATGTCCAAGCATTGACATCGACCTTTTTCAGCATCGCAAATACCTGTCTCTATATAATAGTGTAAATTAATATTGTCAGTGTTACTTTCGTTTTGTTTATTTTATTATTGAATGAGGACTAGAGATAAAATTGTTGAAAGGAGGTGCACAAAAATCTTGATTTCAAAGGTTATTTTCATGCTGTTAATATGGTCATGCACAGTACCCTTTTTCCCTATGGGGTTTTTTGGGGCAGGTTTTTTTCTGGCCACCCTGGTACGCTTACACGTAGCTTTAGTTTATTTATCCTTGCTGTAGCTACGCTCCTTTTTAATTGGTCCCTCATTAAAGTGGGTTATGGCGTTACTCTCAGGCCATATCCAATATTCTCCAGGATTTCTTGGCTTTTTCGTTTCTTGTTTTTCTATTAACTTCTGGTAAGGGCAGAACAACAGATACTTGTTTATGTGCACAATACATCGAAGCATAAAGTCTACAAATACCTATTTTAACTTCAAATGCTTACCCCTGCATAAAATTTCAAATTCCGTTTTCCGTGAATCTTCTCATAATTACACGTGTTACATACGAACCATGGCAATTCACTGGTTCCTCGTTAATCCAATTTATTACTAAGACTTGTTTGCATTACTAATTAACACGAAAAGGGATAACTTGGGAATTTTTAACAATATATCGCTTTAATCTAACCCAAAATCATTCAGATATCCAAAACGTCCTATGCATGATCCATTTCCTTCGCTTTTGGGTTTTTCAGCATTATGATTTGCAGTTTGTTTTAGATTTCCAATTACAAACTCTGTTTTGATTGGTCACTCTATCTCACTGTATAAATAGTTCACCCTGAATTCAAAATAAATACGTTCCGTTTCTGAGAGAACAAAACAACAACATTATTTTACAAATCGTACAAATCGTGTTTCAAACATCATTTTGCGTTTACCTGTTCATCCACGCTTTTGCAAAATTGTTACATACCACGTGCTTAGATTTAAACGCATATCTGAGGTAGCTCCTATAGTTGTGTTTACGAGCAAGTGATCTCCTTGGCTAGTAATACGATGAAATGGGGATGACCTCGGTACATTGTTAACCAAATACGTTTCAGCAAGTTTCCTCCTCAGTTTTTCTGCTGTTATAAAATAGACGTCTCAGCCTTTTCTATGTAATTCTACTCGGTTCTCGGGCACGTCTATGTCAATGCACACGCAAATCACAACTAAAGTAAACACACTTTTGCTTATCGAGACCTGTATTTCTCCTTTGGAATCAAGTCTTTATTATCACTGAGAATCAAATAACTGTACAGCCTTTCAAACTACATCAAAATTATTTTCTAAAGAGCTGATCTCAGTCTCCACTGATGACATCAAATCTTGTAAAACCAGAACAGAACTATATAGACAAGATGGCAGTGAACACGATCGCTTATATGGCTAGTTGAACAAAGGATATAAGCTAGGCCACTACAAGAAACAAACTGTTTAACAATAAAAAACAAAAAAAAAGCAATAGACAAAAAACTTACCTCCGTAGTCAATGGTACACTGAGCGGGAGGCTGTTTGTCCCCGGTGAAAATGGTACAAGCGTGAGGCCATTTGTTGCTGTGCCAATGTTTTTACTTTGTCTTCAGAATATTCCAATATGGCGTCCATTTGTTTGTGCAGTTACTTTCTTTGTAGTTGTCATCTTCAAAGTAGTTCTCAATAAGGTACCCGCTGCTCATTAAAGAATTAGTATTTTGACTTGTATCACTTTTAATAGTTGCGTCCATTTCAGTTACATTCGAGTATATTCTTGTTTCATTCAGGTCGCGGAACGATCCGTTTCGAAACTGACGCTTGACATCTTTTAGTGTGGGTCTACCGCGAAAAGCCTATGCCTTTCTTTGTATGTGTTTTGAGCGCCCCAAGAAGAAATCGATTAAGCCAACGCAACGTCGATCTTCAGTAACCCCAAACAACGCATCACAGTGCCCTTCATGACCTTGGATTACGTGGTTTGCTTTAAATAACCATTGTAAACAGCGCCACGTGGCTTCTATTGTGCATTACCCAATCAAAACACCGCCACGTGCTTTCTATTGTGCATTGCCCAATCAAACACCGCCACGTTTTTCTATTGTGCATTTTGCTGTGCAGGAAAAAAAACTGAAATCTAACGTCTTTTATAACTCGTGCCCCTACGGGCCCGAGTAATTATAGATTGACTGACAAAATACCAGTTATATTTCATAATCTTAGCGGCTATCATAGTCATTTTATAATGCAAAATATTGGTGAAAGAGCTAAAAAACACACTTACAAAAACAAAAATGGTGAAGAATGTCAAATGAATATTAATGCTATTCCAAATAATATGGAAAAATTTATGGTTTTCATGCTTGGTACGGTAATTTCCGGACGTTTACCCGCACGGCAGATTACCCGCAGCGGTCTATTTTTGTCGTAAGGAGAAAAAAAGTTCAAACTATTACCCGCACTGGCCTATTACCCGCACCCCAAAACAAAAGAAAATAATGCTACTGTATTACTGGGATAAGAACTCACAAACTTGGAGCGATGAATATTCCGTGTTGTTGTTTACAAAGCGAAAGATCGATAACATTTTCTGCTAAGAATTGGCTGTTAACAATGCAGCCTTAAACACTCTCCTTAGCCATTTCTGGTTTGTCTTGTTAAAACGACCTAAATGTCAATGTATTAACGCTAACGGGTAATCGCCCGGAAATTACGGTAATCATTTAACATTTACTGATAGCTTACAATTTTTTAATTCAAGTCTTGAAAAATTGGTAGTTAAACTGTAAAACTTTTCTTTTCTTGGCAAATCAGTTTCATAAAATTTTCAAATGAATCCATATAATCATAAGGATAAATTCCTTTTTGTTACATGATCAAGCATTTAAATACACAAAAGAAGAATTTAAAATCATTTTCAGATTATGAAAGAAAAAGGAATTTATCCTTATGATTATATGGATTCATTTGAAAATTTTATGAAACTGATTTGCCAAGAAAAGAAACGTTTTACAGTTTAACTAGACGCTCGATGAGCGTATACTGGGTTGCCTGTGGTACGTGTTACTCAAAAACAGAAGGGACTGATTTGGGTGGTATTGAACTGCAGCGTTCCAGTCAATTTTTTCAAGTCGGGGGTCATTAAGACCATTTAAGGGGTCACCCAGAAGTCGTGCCAACAGAGGCCTATTGGCTCACACGTTGATACGACGAAACAGATCTTTTTCTGAGATCAAAAACTTGGCTACCAGCTTATTAATCATTAATATTTTGTCAGAAACAAAAAAAACCTGTCATCTTTAGAAAAAATAGGCACGTATCGCGTACGTGTGGTAGTGCAGTAACATAGCTTCTGGGCTGACATGTTGATAATTTTCGAGTTCCCTCACAACTTCTTTTCACCACAAGTTTAAGCGTGCCCTCTGAGCATCTGACAGCTTCGTAATACCATAGTTCACTGAAGTTAAACCCTGTTCAGCGAGGTTAGTGTTTGGATGGAAGACCAAAACAATATACCCCTCACGAAACAGAAGCATCGGACCGAAAATACCATGAACGCTAACAAATGCGAACTCAGCAAGGTACATATTTTGTTAGCTTGCTTTATGCAAAACAAGAACATCATTCTAAAAGCTTACTCTACGGAAAAAGTAGGTTCTGGAGGTAATTTTGAGAGTGGAAATCAAGGTTACGCGGCAGACGGCAAATACAAACTCACGATTTAATTCAGTTAACACACCAGAAGACGCTAACCTCATTTTGACAAGAAAATGCTTTACTATTGCCATTAAAAACTATCCAGTTAAGCTCGCATATCATAAAACATGATGAATTCATAAAGGCCACCTTTTCCAGCGAACAATGTTTTGAAACAAACAACATATTTGCTATTAGAGGCCAAAACCCCTTCTATTTCATTACGTGCGTGAAGAGAAGAAACTCAATCGTGTCAAATATGCGCAATATTGCAACAAACCAAATTTCAGGATCAAACCGTTTCCATGAAGAACCCTTTCCTTGAATAATGAAGCACAAAATACACGACAAGCTTTCTTTCAAATAATTCTTGGCTGTTACATTTCCAATTATTTTTTTTACCTGAAGACTGTGCAGAGTTGATCAGAGATCCACGTAAGGTGTTGGTTTTTCACCGCCTGCCTGGTTTATCCAACTGACTTTACATTATTGAGCTTCATAAGGGTATATTTTATTCAAAGATCCACTAAAACGCCATTCGCGTTACATGACTTTCGACGCCATTGCAGGCTAAGTTAATGATTCTCCTGTGTCCACCAGAGAAATCTACGCATTTCCACTACCCTCTCGATCCTAAGAAAATACGCGCAGAGGGCTCTATGCACAAAGACACCACTTACCAGGGGAGTGACAGGCAAGACCTTTACCGACACGGAAAAAAAAAATCTACCCATTTTCCGACTGGGATTGCCATACGGCAACCCAGTAAAAAACCCACGAAATTAAACACAGATTCCGACTGGGTTTGCCATACTGGCAACCCAGTAAAAAACCACGAAATAAAACCCAGATTCCGACTGGGTTTGGCAACCCAGTAATGATGAAAAAATATCAGATGATCAATACAACCATGCTAAAAATGTATGGAATACTTTCAACTTAAAATCAATGGGTGAATATCATGACTTATATCTAAAATCTGATATCCTATTGTTAGCTGATGTTTTTGAAAATTTTAGAAAAACTTGCATTAGATATTATAAATTAGATCCATGTCATTATTTTAGTTCTCCTGGTTTAAGTTGGGATGCTATGTTGAAAATGACTAATATAAAATTAGAACTGATTACTGACATTGATACGTATCAATTCATAGAAAAAGGACTAAGATGAGGAGTTAGTTATATTGCTAATAGATATTCAAAAGCAAATAGTAAATATATGAAAAAATACGATGAAAAATTACCTGCAAAATATATTACGTATTTAGATGCAAATAATGTTTATGGTTATGCTTATTGACTTAGCTAAATATAAAGATGACATTAAAAAAGGATTGATTCTTGAAGTTGATCTCAAATATCCAAAAGAATTACATGATTTGCATAATGATTATCCTCTTGCTCCTGAAAAAATTTAAGTTGCAAAAGATATGCTTTGAAATTATTCTAAAAATATTGCTTAAAATTTTAATTTATCAACGGATTTAGTTCATAAATTAATTTCTACATTAAGAAATAAAGAAAAGTGTGTTAATCATTATAGAAACCTTCAAATATAACTTGATTTAGGTCTTAAAATAACTAAAGTTCATCGTGTTTTTGAATTTAATCAATCGTCATGGTTAAAACAGTATATTGACTTTAATACACAAAAAAGAGCAATCGCCAAAAATGCATTTGAAAAAGATTTCTTCAAACTTATGAATAATAGTGTTTATGGTAAAACAATGGAAAATTTACGAAAAAAGAGCTGATGTAAGATTAGTTACCGATGAACAAAAATTATTGAAATTAGCTGCAAAACCAACTAATGTATCTAGTAAAATATTTAATGAAAATTTAGTAGCTGTTCATAAGATTAAAGAAACATTGACATTAAACAGACCTGCATATGTAGGTATGTGTATTTTAGATCTTAGTAAGACTTTAATGTATGATTTCCATTATAATTACATCAAAATTTGGAAATAAATCTAAGCTTTTATTCACTGATACAGACTCGCTGACTTATGAAATTGAAACTAAAAATGTATACAAAGACTTTTGTAATGACAAAGATAATTTCAGTGATTATCTAGAAAATAGTAGATTCTATGATAAAAGTAATAAAAAAGTAGTAAGCAAATTCAAAGATGAAGCTTCTTTAATTTCAATTACTGAATTCATCGGCTTGCGATCTAAAATGAATTTATATATCAAAGACAATGATCAAAATAATAAAACAGCAAAAGGAATTAAAAGGATTGTAATCGAAAAAAATCTCAAACATGAAGACTATAAACAAACGCTTTTTAATAACAGACAAATTCATCATAAAATGAAAAGCATTAGAAGCAAAAATCATCAACTTGCAAGCTATGAGCTGAATAAAATTTCATTGTCATGCTTCGATGACAAACAATATTTATTAGGCGACGGAATAAAATCATATGCTTATGGTCATTATAAAATCAACACACTAAAACAATCTGACTAATAAAGTTTACTAATAAAGTTTACTTACAAAAATTAGTTAGACACGAGTAAACTCGAAAAGTTGCATTGTCGAGGTTGGGGTGAAGTTTGATCCTAGCTGCAATCATAGCTGTGAATAGAAAGAACTTTTTTGTGCATCTGAAGGTGCTAAGTTACAGCATCAATGGGTAGCTTCTTGTAAATCCAATCAGAAATTAGTATGGAATGAAAACAATTTGAATGCTATGGCCAATGGGAGGTTGAGACTGAATGGAATTTGCTTGAGCAAGATTGTTTAGTCAGCATCTGCTCCATTGTGCTCTTATATCTGACTGATTTTTGAAAAAGGTGGCTGCTTAGATTTTCGGTTGAAAACAGGCGAAGCCTGTTTTAAACCTCTTGCATCGGTCTTAGAACCAGGGGGGCTCTCTCAAGACATGCCTGTACAAAATCTAGAGGCTCTAAGCTTTGACTTGAATGTTAGTTTGCACTTATAAAAGCAAAGCAAAGTTAGTTTAGGGGGGGGGGTTGATTATACCCTGAGTTAGAGTTTGTGCCTTGGTTTAAATAAAATAACTTGTCAGTATTTCTGTGACACCACTTGGCAGAAATTGATCGCCTATGACTTAGAAATGACCAACAAGCCAATTCTCTTATATAGGACTTGATCAAAATTTAAGTCAGAAAGTCAGAAAATGTCTTAGCTTGACCCTTCAGGTGCCACAGGGATCCCCATGCAAGGAACAGTAAAATAATTATTAGACACGAGTAAACTCGAGAAGTTGCATTGTCGAGGTTGGGGTAAAGTTTGATCCTAGCTGCAATCATAGGTGTGAATAGAAAGAACTTTTTTGTGCATCTGAAGGTGCTAAGTTACAGCATCAATGGGTAGCTTTTTGTAAATCCAGTCAGAAATTTGTATGGAATGAAAACAAATTGAATGCTATGGCCAATTTGAGGCTCAGCCTGAATGGCCGATTTTGCTGTGACATGAATACAACTGAGTTCTTGAAAATGGTTACCGTCACTTGCTACTACCTGTCCACACGTTTGACAAAAACATGTTCTGCCTGCCAATCAAAATTCAACGTTTTGACACTCAAACGTCAAAGTTTACCCGCCCACTTGGGAACGTTTTGGCACCAGTTACGCACATGATCGTAGCTGATTTATTTGCCGTTTGGCAAGACATGGCTTTTACATTAAATAAACTAGGTAGGAATTTCAAGCAAGGTGTTTAATACTGCAAAGGACAAAATGCCCGTAAGTGTTGCTGACTTTGCTTCCTGTGAAGTGTTTGCGGAGTGGTGCCAAAACGTTGCAAAGTGGGCGGGTAAACTTTGAAGTTTGATTGTCAAAACTTTGAATTTTGACTGGCCGGCAGAACATGTTTTTGTCAAGCGCGTGGACAGGTAGTTGCAAGCGACTGTAAAAAGTGTTTTTAGGGTTTCTCCTTTTTGCTTCTTTTACATTTTTTCCTCTTATATTTGTCGTTATTTTTCTTTTTCTCCACCGTCTTTTTTTATGACTCGTGTTGTGCAGGTTATGCATGTTGAAAAAAGGAACAAATGTATATTTGGAGGAGCCAAGGAAGGGTTTTGTAGGTGTAAGGACTTTAACACATGTTAGCACCATTTAAGCTGCCATTAGCAGTTTTTATTAACCATCAATTAAAATCTTTTAGTCTTCTTCAGGGAGAGTTTGGCTGTTGGAATAGAACTGGCATTGTTCATCGTTGTAGTTCCAGAGCAGCTCCGTGGTCTGGGCAATATCGTGCAATGCGACGAAGAATATTCTAGGGTTATTAGAGTGCTTATTTGAGCGAATGATTCATGGTTGAACCCCATGTCAAGGAGCTTCTCGGGTTGCCTTCATATGGATCAATTCTGCAAGAAAATGGAATTGTCTTTTTAGAGGCGGAATATTTAAAAGGTAATTTCACCATTTAGTGTGTAAAATTGACAGTACATCTCAGGCACGCTTTCTACTAAAGCGGGTAATAGTGCGTTTTTCCTCCAGTGACAATATCGTAGTGCCGGTGTATTTCTGTGAATATGGCAAGTAGTTGTCAAGTATGAAAAAAGAGTGGGTGGCGATCATGAATGTTTGAAGCGTATGAAACTTGTAAAGTCAACCAAGATTAGCGTGCTCTGTACAGGGAAGTTATTCAAAACATTTAATTTTAGTTGAAAGCGACAAAATACATTTGTCCTTCCTTGATTGGCACATGATATATCAACTTGTACTGTAGTTTAATTTGTTCATTTCATTCTCCACAACGTTTGTGCTTTACCAGAAAAAGTGTAATTTATGTGTGCTTTTAAAGCCTATCCTTTTTTTTCTTTTCACTAGGCATTGCGGCAGCCATTTTGGTGTTCTCCAGAAAGAGATGGTGGTGGCCACCCATTGAATCAATGGCTTACTTAACCGTCTGTTTGTTCTCTGGAAAAAGGGGCGCCGCTATTCATTACGATAATTGTAGACAGAGGACAATGAGCCTAATGTTGATAATAAGGCGGCAAAAATGAACTTGCCTACATTTCATCCAATACGACTGTGAGTCAAAGACATTATGTGTTTACGAAAACTCACGCAATTTGTAGTGCCCCACTTGCGATGACCATTAGGGTGCAAGGCCTGCCCTGGTCCCTGTACAATGCTTCACGCCTCTCAGCCTCGTCAAGTGAAATGCGCTCTCCCTCGTATTCGCAAATGACTTCGCATTTTTCTATGTCTCGTGAGGCAAAGGCACAAGTTCCCGCTCCCCGAGGATCACTGGGTACATCATGTAACTAAAATACAATTTAACACTTTTGTGAGTAAAATAATTATTTTTAAGTGACAAGTATTTGTGCCTTGGGAAAGCAAATAGCAAAATACTGACTTCAATTGGTGGGTCAGGTTTTGGATTTTCTCCCATATAATGCTGCAGGCGTTGGAGCATGACTCTTCCACCAAATTCTAGGGCAGGTCGTCTTCGGGGTCTTTGCAACTCAATTCCGGAATAGCCTCGGATTTTTCCAGATTGTACCCCCGACCGAACATCCCAGTTATTTGAGAGAGCGAAGTGCTCAAGTTCTTTTTTCAATTGCTGAAGAAAGAGCAATATTTTTTTTTTAAGAGAAAGGCATTTAAATACTGTGGGACAACATAGCGCCGTTGACTTAATTTTTTCGCCTCACGTTGTAAAAGGCAGCCTTCTTAATAAGGTATTTGGTCTGGTCATGGATACTGTCACCGTCAGTCCACAACCGCGCAACCGCGCACCGGTGGCTCAGTTGGTTAAGCACCGGGCTGTCACGCGGGAGGTCGTGAGTTCAACTCCGGCCGGACCAACACTCAGGGTCTTTAAATAACTGAGGAGAAAGTGCTGTCTTTGTAATGACATCTGCAAATGATTAGACTTTCAAGTCTTCTCGGATAAGGACAATAAACCGGAGGTCCCGTCTCACAAACCTTGTTCACATATAACACTGTGGGACGTTAAAGAACCCACACACTATTCGAAAAGAGTAGGGGACGTGGTTCCCGGTGTTGTGGCCTATCTTCATCACTCACTTACATCATCACTCATCATGGGTTGGGAGGGTTCAGTGGGCTCATAAATGGACTGATAGCGGCTGCCATCGGCGCCCTTAGTATGCTGATGTCCGAGCCCACTGCAAAAATGTAAATAGGACACGTATGTTTGTCCTATCAATCAATCGCGACATTACACAAGGCTACTGTTTGACAATAGTCTTCAAAAATCTCTTCGCTTGGCACAAATGTTTCGTTGCTCCCCTGTTTTACGGCCAGGCTGACAAATCGCCTTAAAAAAGAGCATATTGTGCCGCGTTTTTGTTTTAAAATAACTTGCCTCGTATTTGCAAACTTCGACATTTTGAGTTAGTCCTTCTGGAACGAAAGGTAAATCCCAAATGATTCCACGTTTTTTAGGTCACGCTTTCTAATTTTCCGATCATCGCAAATTAACACTTGTGGTTACGGCTCAGCCCGAAAATTTTCCCACGGTTCGAAAGTAGCAATCATGCTTCTCTCAGGAACCAATTCATGGGGCACGACAGCATTTTCTCAAACTTGCAAGCAAAAAGTCGACACAAGTACTGTTCAAGTATTTTTTTTTCTTATTTCTTCTTTTTCTTTTTCTTTTATTAGCTTTTCCCTGAGTTTGTAGGGCCTTGTAATCGAAAACATGTATTAATGTGGGAAGTAGATCTTGTTGTCGTTTTGTGAGGTAGCTGATAACAAATAAATGAATCACTCAAACCTTCCAATCAAGGTAAACTATTTGTACTTGTGGTAATGTAAATTTCGTATTTTACTGTTGTTTGAAGACAGACAGCAGTGAAAAGACAAAGTTCTTCAAAGGGTGTCAACGCCACAGCGGGAACAACATGAACGTCTAGCCTATGGAATTACAGAACAATAATTTGCATGTTTTCCCAAAGAAATCTGCACTAAAATACCTTTCCTGTCACTAGTTCCTTTTGTATTAACCTTTCTCGTTGATAATCGAATTTTTTAAAAGTTCGTCTCTTATATTCGTTTAAAACAGTAATGATGGAGATGATGATCAGCATTTCCATATAATCCCCGTACGTTATCTGAAAATGCTAATATGCTGAAAAATTACCTGGAACGAAAGACCAGTTCTATTTTACTGTTGCGCATAAATTTCACCCCTGACGCAGCATTTTCGTCCAAACTTGAACGTTTGGTGTGTTGTGTAAGCAATTAAAAATTCAAATACGAGTTAATTGTGTGCAATCAGTGTGTCAATGTTGTGTGTGTTGAGGCAAGTACTTTCAAACAATAGGGAACAAATTTGCAAACTACAGGAACAAAAGACCTTTTGTTTTGACAGCCAATGAGGCTCTGGTTGGCACATCAAAAGGGAGCTTAAGCATGCGCGTTTTTGAGACGCGGACGGCAACCAAAAGAGAAAATTTCGCGTGCCAGGACAGTGCTGTCTCACAGATTTTTATACTAATCATCTCTAATGGAGAAAAGATACTTAGCAATGGAAATGTGTTTGTGGGAAGACAAGTTAAAAGGGAAAACAACTCACTTCCGCTTGCCGTCCGCGTCTCAAAAAAGCGCGTGCTTAAGCTCCCTAAATGACAATAGGTGACGCCAACGTCTCTTCGCTATTCGGGTAACCCTGTTCAGATTTTCCATCTTCAGTTTTTTAAAAGCCAATCAACGCTCAATGTTCAGTTTCAAAGTTAACAAGCGCGCGCGCACTCTGTTTTACAGTTATACTGAATAATGTCATTTTTGTAACGACACTTTTTAACGAACATGCAGTTGCAACCTATAACGATAACCGGCGGACTTTGGAAACATGCCTCAAAATTAAAAAAAGGCATGTGCTTTTTTGTTTAACCCATGTACAATTACGGATATTTTGCGGTTATGCCAAAGGATCGGTGAGTGAAACGGGTAACAACTCTGAAAGTACAAATCTTGATTTTTAATCATTAATGGCGGTGGACGGACTCGCAAGCACCCTAACCCTCCAACTGGATTTTGACAAATCTCTTAAAACACCCAAAGTTCCTGCTCAAGACGCATACTACTCTGTGAGGGTTAGAACGCATTTACTGGGAATATACTGTGCAAACTACGGAAAGATATACTGTTTTTTTTTACGACGAGACCACTGGTACCACGGGACCAAACGAGGTAATTTCTCTCCTCGATTACTTAATTAACCGGCTCCAAAATGAACTTGGAAGGCATGACCATTTGATAATTTGGTCTGACAATGCTCCGGAACAGTTGAAGGAATGTTATCTTTTCTTTTATTTGGACTACATTGTTCGGCTAGGACAATTTCTTCGGGCCGATTTCAAGTTTTTATTGGAAGGTCACACCTACTCTGTTTGTGATAGACGATTTGGAAGTATACAAACGTTATTTAAAAAACGTGAAATCATTGCCATCCCTAGACAGTGGGCGACCGTTTTGGAGGAAAGTAATCTATCAAATGTGGATGAGCCATGATTAAAGACTTCAAGTCTTTCCTTCGACTTCGATACGTAAGCCGAAACGAGGATATAGATGTATTTGTAAGCATGATGCAAATTATGTATCAGAATTTTGCTCGTTCGCTGATATTTTCCTCTTAAAATTTAAAAATGTGCCGTTTTTAAATTGTTAGAATCTGTTTTGTGAATTGTAAGTAGAAAATTGCCAATATATTCGCTCGTTTATGAAAGTCAGCTCATTTGTGTCACTGGATTGTTTTTCGGTGTTCGGCCCGCAGACTGTTGAAATCGAAAATCTCAAGTAATTCCCACACTCGGTCGCATTTGGAAATGTTAACATCAGCAGTGTTATAAACTCATTAAAAAAGTTATTAATAATAATAATATAATAGTTTAATAATTGTAGTGCGCAAATTCCATTTACATATGATCAAATGCGCATAAACTGAAAAATGAGGGTAGGTTAGGTTTTGAGCTGTGGCCACGGTTTGCTGATTTTGCTTGATTTTTCTGTGCATTCGCTCTTAAACTCATGAGCAACAGTGTATTTGGAAAAACAATGGAAAATTTGCGGAAAAGAGTTGATGTCAGACTTATAACAGATGAGAATAAATTATTAAAATTAGCATCAAAACCAACTTATGTTAGTAGCAAAATCTTCAACGATAATCTAGTAGCTGTGCATAAGATCAAAGAAACAGACGTGCTTACATAGGTATGTGTATATTAGATCTAAGCAAGATGCTAATGTATGATTTTCATCATAATTTTATCAAACAAAAGTACAATAATAAAGCAAAGTTATTATTCACAGACAGCCTCGTTGACTTATGAAATTGAAACCGATGATGTGTATCAAAACTTTTGGAATAGAATAAATTATAAATTTTATGACAAAACAAATAAAAAGGTCATTGGTAAATTCAAAGATGAGGCAGCTGGTGTAGTTATAAAAGAATTCATTGGCCTCAGAAGTAAAATGTACTCTTACACCAAGGATAATAATCAAAATAGCAAAACAGCAAAAGGTATCAAAAAGATTGTGATCAAAAAAGACATCAAACATGAAGACTACAAACAAACACTATTTAATAACAGGCAAATGTATCATACAATGAAAACCATTCGAAGCAGCTATCATCAACTTGGAAGCTATGAGCTCAATAAAGTATCGTTGTCTTGTTTTGATAATAAAAGATATTTATTAGACAATGGAATAGAATCATATGCTTACGGGCATTATAAAATCAACACACTAAAACGATATAGATAACAAAGTTTACTAATAAAGTTTACTTATAAAGTTTACTCATAAAATTTATCGACAAAACTATTTTGCATATAAATATAAGATCATTTTCATGGGAAACCCACTTTCTTTATTTCCTACAATGTCACGCTATGGTGATTATGCGAATATTTAAACGCATTTCAACTTTGCTGACAAACATTGCTTACAAAATTTACTCATAAAGTTTATGGTGATTCGTAAATTGATAACAGTTGTGTTAAATACGTGTGAGAAAGCAATGATAATAGGGTTTTAGAAAAGCTACAAGTAGTAAATAGTTCTCAGAAACTACAAAAGTTCGTCATGATTCTACACTCGAGCTGAACAAAAAACTATCAAAAACGAAACCAAAAAACCCTAGTGCTCGCTTCTCGAGAGAACAGACAAACAGCCGAAACTGTTCTGTGCCTGCCCTTACGGCACTGAAAAAAGTACCGTACGGCCTTTGGTCGAGGAACTAATCTTAGCCCAAAGGCCCTATTATCATTGCTTTCTCACACGTATTTAACAAACTGCAGAAACTACAAAACAGAGCAGCCCGTTTCTTGACCTACTCTAACTATGACGCTGATGTCAACAATTTGTTTGAACTCTAAGGATGGAAATCCCTAGTCTCTTTAAGGCAAATTGAAAGAGCAACAATGGTATTTAAATCCCTACAGGGACTAGCACCTGAGTATCTCTGCTCGAAATTTGTCCATCGCGACTCTGGTTATTGTTTGAGAGACTCTGTGAATAAGGTAAATGTTCCGCAACCGCGCACAAACTACTACAAAAACAGCTTTACCTATAGTGGCGCAGTTTTGTGGAACAGTTTGCCATTAAAACTAACGAAAGCAGATTCCCTCAATCAATTCAAACGACTGATTAAAGAGGTTATCTAGGCCATTATTCTAAACACGGCATTCATGGAAAGCAGCTTTTATTTTTTGATATTGAGTAAGATAGTTAATGTAGTTTACATAGTTTTATCTATACTTGGTTTTAATTTTTAATTGTACATACGGTTTTATATTGCTGATGAATTGTACCGTGGTCAAATAAAGATTAAATAATAAATAAATAAATAAATAAATAAGTGTCGAAAAGTTGGACGGGGATGCGGGGACAGGGGACGTGGAGACGTGGGGACGTGGGGACTCGGCAATAAATTTGCGAATTTTATCCTCGTTTTTTCCACAAGATTTTGCCACTCCCCAAAATTCGTCCAAGTTGTACACTTTTGATGGCAGGGTATCGTTGTGCAACGCTGCACAAACCTTGCATGTCCACGATTCAGGAAAGGATAGTTTAAATTCTTTCCTCCAGTGGAAATACTCGTTGTATGCAGTGTCATTTGAATCTAAGTAAAGGAGATATTTCACAAGAGCGTCGACGGACTGGAAACTCGCAACGTCGATAAACGAGCCGGGAATAGCGAGTTGCTCGTCTTTATAGGAAGCTCCACCCATCACAACAGGGACAATATTGTGGTCGAGCGGTACGTACCAGTATTTTTCTGTTATATAATCAACGCAGAACGAATTTTCAAAAGCAAAATAGAATTTGTAACGCAATAGCTTCTGACTGCATTCCGGAGACCCTCTTGGACACGATTCATAATGATTAAATTTTTTTGAGCAGGATCCAAAAATATCCATTTTGATGAATTTCATAAGTGTTCTGACAAACTCGTCTCTGAGCAGGCCGCAGTGACTTGCGATCCAAACAGCCAGTTTGTCTTTTCCCTCCGCAAAATTGGTAGTCTGCGTCGCCTGAAACTGAATCTCGTTGGGTTCCAATCGTGTGTAATGTCGATAGGGTAGGAAAAAATCTGAAGCCTTCCTATAGGTCATGGTCCAATTAAAGAGGCCGTTGTAAGAAGCGACATCGGTAAAATCATTTACCGGACTTTCATGCATGAAATATATCCATCGCTGTTGTGCTAGTTTTCTCTTCTTCATCTGCACCATGTGTGATACACTTGGCAAATCTCTGCCGTGAAACAAAACTGCATCGCTCCTAAGAAGGTCATTTCGGTTGTAAGTTATCCGACACGCTTGTTCACGACAACCGATGCCCCGGGAGTGCGTGAAATCGTGATCTGTCTGGAGGCCCGGCCATGGTATACGACCGAACAACGGCGTGTAAAATAAAACTAATTTCAATCCACGCTCAGATCCATTTTCCGCTTTCCAGTCTTGTTCAGCGATTGATAAGTTCGTTATATGATGTTTAGTTTGAAAATGCCACCATTGAATGATTAGCACAAACATTCCAAGAAGAATCGTCAACGCAGCGAGTCGCCCTATGCATTTGACATCCATAGTTGTGAGATTCCTCGTTACACCTGGTGTCCCTGACGTCAACAAAGGAGACTAATGTTGTGCATGCGCGAGTAGTATAGGAGTTGGGGGTACCAGATCATTTTTGATCTGTTACCAAACCCAACTCAATACTACTTTCCATTTAATGGCTACCAATTTTTTGATCTCGTATTTTTGATATTATATTTTGGAAATCTATATGTTTTTAAAATAATATACCAAGTGAAAAACTACATGATTAAATATTCACGTAATCAATCAAATGGAACAAGATTAAATAGTCACATAATAAATGAAATGGAACATTAAAGAATCACAAAGCATGACACTCTCGGAAATAAAAAAAGGGGTTTCCCCGTGATTTTTAACCAACCACAAGCTTCACATTTTTACTCAACAATTGTGAAAATTTTCAGTGAAACTTTTCAAATTTGTGAAATTATTTTGTGAAGTTGCATACATGAAGTGTTTTTAAATATTTGCATAAGTAAATGAAACGGAAACAATCACCATAGCGTGACATTTTAGTTAACTTTATGAGTAAACTTTATGAGTAAACTTTATAAGTAAACGTTAAAAGTAAACTTTATCATTCAGATTGTTTTGGTGTGTTGATTTTATAGTGACCGTATGCATAACTTGTCACACCATTATCGTGAATATACCGCTTGTCATCGAAGCAAGATAATGACACTTTATTAAGCTCATAGCTTCCGAGTTATGGTTGTTGCTTCGGATTGTTTTCATTGTATGATGCATTTGTTCGTTATTAAATAGTACATTTTTATAATTTTTATGAGTGATGTTCTTTTTGATAATATTTTTTTTGATACCCTTAGCGGTCTTCCCACCTTTATCATTGTCTTTCATATATGAATACATTTTCGATCGCAATCCGACGAATTCGGTTATTGGTATACCTGCTGCCTCATCTTTGAATTTACCGATTACTTTTTTATTTGTCTTATCGAAGTATTGTGAATCTTGCGCATAATCACTGTTATCGAATCTATTTTTATCCTTCCAGAAGTTTGAGTAGACATCTTCAGCTTCGATTTCATATGTAAGACTATCGGTGTCGGTAAATAGCAGCTTAGCTTTGTTTCCATATTTATTTTTGATGTAGTTATAATGAAAATCATACATTAGAGTCTTGCTAAGATCTAGAATACATACCAACATAAGCTGGTCGGTCTAGGACTAGTGTCTCTTTAATCTTATGAACTGCTACAAGGTTTTCATTAAAAATTTTACTGCTAACATATGTTGGTTTAGCAGTCATTTTCAATAGTTTCTTTTCATCAGTTTACTAATCTAACATCTACACGCTTACGTAAATTTTCCATTGTTTTCCAAATACACTGTTGTTCATTAATTAAAAAAGTCTTTCTCAAAAGCATTTTTAGCATTAGTTCTTTTCTCAGTATTAAAGTCAATATATTGCTTCAACCACGCGGACTGATTGAACTCCAGTACTCGATGGATTTTAGTTATTTTCAAACCAAGATCAGTGTACAATTGTAGGTTTCTGTAATGAAGAACATACTTTTCTTTATTGCTTAATGTAGGTATCAGTTTATGAACTAAACCAGTTGATACATTGAATTTATTGCTATTTCTTGACAATAATAGAAAGCATATCTTTGTTAACTTTTAATTTTTCAGGTCCTAGAGGGTAGTCATTATGCAAATCATGTAGTTCTTCTGGATATGCTAGGTTGACTTCTAGTATTAAACCTTTATTGCTATCTTCTGTATACTTGGCTAAGTCTATCTTATCAATCTGGTTTTCAGTCATCCATTTGAAACCGCCAGTTGGTAAATATTGACTCATAGCCCATCCATACAGATTGTTGGCATCAGATACATGATATATTTTTGAGTGGGCCTTCTCATCATATGTTTTCATGTATTTATGTTAGCTTTACCGTATCAATTGGCTATATACGATATACCACCCCTCATACCTTTTTCAATGAATTGATATATCAATGTCAGTCATTAGTTCCAATTTGATATTAACCATTTCAGCATAGCATCATAGGAAAGCCCAGGACTGGTAAAATAATGACATGGATCTAGCTTGTAATACTGTAAGCATGTTCTCCTATAGTTTTCAAACACATCAGCTAATAGAAGGATGTCAGATTTGATATATAAATCATGGTATTCTCCCATGTTTTTAAGAGAGAATGTAATCCCATACAGTCTGAGCATGTTGATAATCTTTATCGGTAATGTGTTCATCATTTAAGATTCTGTAAAAGTCTTCTTTTGATGGTAGCTTTTCATTGAATTTTTCAAAACTGTCCATGAAGTCATATGGGTAGACTCCCTTCTTGCTCATTAAATCAAGCTTTTTTATCTTGAATTTTTGAGAAGTATATTTTCAATGATTCTTTTGGCAAATTACTCGCTAGTTTTTCCAAACTAGAGCTCATAAATTGGAAACTATCAATAAAGGTCAGATGATTACCCAACATGAAAGCCATATACTTCTCCATGTTGTTAGGTATGGCATTGATATTCATTTGACACTTTTCACCTTTCTTATTTGTATATGTATGCTTATTAACTATTTCACCAATCTCTTGCATTATGAAATGCGAGTCATACCCACGGAGATTGTGAAATATAACTGGTATTTTGTCAGTCAATCTGAAATTTAGGTTACAATCTTGATGTGCGGATCCTCGATACTGACCAGTTATATGGCAGTGATCTCTTACTCTTACATCAGTTCTATTGTATTTTTTCTCACATATATGGCATTTATCAGCTTTTGAAATTTTTCTTCGTCATCTTGGTCATATCTTAATGGTTTATTGAAATGTTTTTTCATGACCTTCTTACAATATTTAACTTCCTCTAGCATAGCTTCCATAAATGTGTAAACAGCTTTTTCACCTCTGTACATTTGTACTGGTTTGCTATATTTATCATCATAACAACACACAACTTTGTAACCGTATCCACAGTCTGTATGCTTCTGGTATGCTTCGGTGTATGATTTATCATTATTAGGGTGACAACCGGATATCTTTTCTGTTATGGCTTCAAAGTCTGCATAAATTACAAATGGAGGAGCTAACTTAGTTTAGTTATGTTGTCATCTCATTTTAGTTGGCATTTTAATAGCTTGTGTTCCATTTACTTGAATGCAGTTTTCTTTGTGATCAGTCAATACTCTTTCAGAGCTGAAGCATTGAAGACAATACATGCAAAAATGTTTCCTCTCTTTGTGCTTTGTTTGATTGTACATGAACTTGTTGAAATCTTTGATTAATACATAGTGATTGTTTTTGTTTTCTGTGATTAACAATAAATTCATATGGTCTTTGTACTTTTCTTTTGAAACATAAATTGGATATGGTTGTTCGTCGTCATAACCGAAGACATTTATGTTTATTTGATTCTGCTTTTCTATTTTGTTGTACTGTTGGTAGTCACTGGAAATTCAATTCCTGAATAATCCAAATTTTCGATATTTGCTTGTCGACTTTTTTGATTCTCTGTGGGTATTTATCTTGAGGTTTTAAATATCTTATATGACACCATCTGAAGCATTGATTGTCTTCATTTTTCAAATTAATCAAACCTTTTGGACTGTTTCTTAATTCACTTGGTAGTTTATGTAAGAAGATCCTTTAATTGGTTCATATTTTACCACATTGAGATAATGATTGTCAACTGATTGAATAGTCCAATTTGAACCCTCTGAAATCCATTCAGCTATTTTATTTAAGCTCCTGTTTTGATAATTCAAAGCTGGTTCTATTTGCATTTTGTTGATTATTGTTTTTGCTTTGATGTTGAAATAAGCGGTCTTGTACACCATTTCTCCACCTATATCCTTTTCGAATCTAACCTTAAGCGTTTCAACAAATTTAGTCCTTTCATTGATATTAATATGTTTTCAATATGGTTAGCAACTGCCTTTCTTGTGTTTTGCAGTTGCGTAAGTGGGTCTTTGTTATTTTGATATCAATTTCATAAGACTTCGTAAACCCTTTAAGAGCTTTATCTGTTTCATCTATTTTAGTTCTAGGTAATGAAACTGGTTTTTTGGTTCTTGGTGCTGGCACTGGTTTGTATCCATCTCTGAACTCTATTGGTGGAAGAATTATGTTTTTTTCATAATCTTGAACCATTCGATTTACACTCTTACGAGGTGTTCGATTGATTGGTCTAATTGGTTTTACAGTCCTTGGTGCTGGTACTGGTTTGGTGTCATCTCCTATGATGATTTCAGGTTTCTTCTTTTCTTGCTTTAATAGCAATTTGATTAGTTCTGATTTACTGAGCTTTTAAGATTACTCTTGTTCATATTATATTGTTATATTTTTCCATCTATATATATCTATAGATTTTATCTTTAAGTATCTACCTATGGTGCGTTTGACGTGGTCTGTTTTGAATATTTATTGATATGTTTTTTTGCTTTAAGATGACTATGTTTTCCAGCTAAGTGATTGGATTAGTGGGATGGATTAGTGTATTGGATTTTATCGACTATGAACACTGCTTCGGTCTAATTTGGTGTGTAACCCTTGTCAAACACATTCCTTTTTATTCTTAGATATTCGGACCTTATCACCACCTTGAAACTAGGTTTAGATGTTGCTTGTTCCATATCACCATATAGATTCAAGTAAACAGTTCCTTCATTGCTCTTTTTTGCTAGCTTCAACAGGTGTCATCTTTATACTTGAATGTTTGGTATTATTATACTGTTTCACTAATTTTGGTAACATATCTAAACTGTGTATTACCTTGTACAGTAAACTGCTTCCACATTTTAGACTTGATTGTCCTATTCGATCTTTCAACCACTGAGGACTTTTCTTCATTTTCGGTTGAATACTAAGTATCCCATTTTTGTCAAGCAAGTCTTTCAAGTGTTGGTTATAGAACTCCCCCGTTTCCCTTATCAACCCATATAATAGATTGTGGTTTTCTTTCTACCTTCTTGAAATATTGTTTTGAGATCAGTGGACATAGTTCGCCTTTCTTAACTCCTTCAATTGTACGATCCAACCGGATTTACTGAAACCACAATAACCCATAAGAAGATACCGGATAACCTTCTTATGTCCTTTGCTACAATTTTTGCATTTTCAAACTAGATCACTTGCCCAGATTTCATCAATATGATTTTACGATTACAACGCCGCCGAGGTAAAAGTTGCGTCTTATGGATGCATGTCATTCATCTGCCTAATTTTTCTTTTCTTGCCAGTTTTCTTTACCCGACGCGGCGCTTTCCGTTTTTTTGGAACACCAAGACCAAGTAGTTCTGCTTGACATCGATTGCATTTCTAGCTAACCAATGCCCCCATTGTCTTTCCATTGCCATGGTAACGTTATTCACACAAAAGCTTATACCATATTCGGTCTGCTTTGTTTTTTTTTTGTTTTTTGTTTTTACAGTTTTTGTTCATCCTTACATACTGAATAATCAAACGGTCGTTGCTGCATTTGCGATAGAATCAGTTTTTCCAGTGGCATCTCATATATTTCCAATATTCGGACCTGTTTTTGGGTCATATTTCAGTTGGATCTGCCAGGGGGTTGTAAGGGCCTGTGTAATGATGCCCAGGAAGCGTTCCAAACCGTCTTTTTTGGTTTTGGTAGTTTTCCAATAGCTTTGTGAATGTCTACAGCAAACACCATGAAAGAGGTTTAATTTCTTTTGACAAATCAGGTGTGATTACGATCCAAAGCTTGATCCGATATATTTGTTAGCCATACCTTTTATTTTTGTCTAGCGAAATCTGATTTAATCGCCTTTGAAGCTCCAATGGCTAACCAAGATTGAATGCACCTTTTTAAAACCACGCTTTCAAAGCCATTGTCACCTAAGCTGTGACTGTTTCCAATATCTAAAAAGCCCGCTTCTTGGAGCGGGCTAACCCGTTTCCCACAAGTTTCTGTTTTTTAACCAAACATAGTTTGTAGTTATGACCGCATTCCGAACATTGATCATTTCATCATAGTCACGAAACCGTTTTTTGTGTTGTTTCATATCTTTCGCTGACCAGCGGAACACAATCAGTTTGTTTTTTCCTGTTTGACACAAGCAAACTTCTCATTTAATATATATGAATTACAATTTTTGAAATAATCTATTATGATGCATGGTTCCTGATATTATCTGTCGGATCAAATGTGCTGGTATGTATCACTTCGATAAGTGGCACTTTCCTCTTTGTCTTGGGGTCCAAGAGATAGTACAAACACCAATACCCCCACAAAGAACAGAATCTCTTTCTTGTATTTCAATCAGAACTGCTATACTAATTTTTTCACCACCTTTGTCCCAGAAGATATTTTCCTTTTTTTTTTTTTTTTTCTTTTAAAAAATCTCGTGATGAATTATGAATACCAAAACTGGTTCGGAAAATATTCCACAAAGGATGGATCGCTGGAGATGACATTTTTTCCTATAACAAACCCAATGAGTTACAGGTCCTGTATGAACCGTCAAGATTGATAATCCCCCCCTCTTTACTGTTTCACTTTCTTGTCTGGTAATCTATTCTCATAACGACTATAACACCCCTGAAATGTTTTATGTCAAGCTGTTGTACCCAATTTATTAAATCCGAAAATTGCTAAGTGGTTTGTCTATGAACTTCATCTGTTCACACGCATTTCTCCCAATAAGGATATTCCCCCCGCCCCCCCCCCCGAAAAAGGGGCTGTTTTTGCCCAGTATCAACCCTCCACCCTTTTTTTGTTTTTCAAGGGGTCGTTTTTTTTTGGCTTTCCCCATAACAATCGGGTTTTCCCCTGTGCCATAAAAAGGGTGGAGTAAACGGGTATCAAATCACTTGACATTCTGCACACAAAACTCCTCTTGTGTCCTGGTAACATAAATTGGTTGTGTACCTCCAATTCCAATAGGAGTCAACCTGAAGACCTTTGCCAGTCCAAGCATGCTACAACCCATAGGAACTCCAATTGAAGCTAAAATACTCCATATTCCATTACCAACTTGTTGTTTTTGTTGGAGTTAAAATTCACTCCTGAACCGCTTTGAATTGCTTTCAATTTGGTCTTTCTTTGCTTTGTCAGTCAAATGATCTTTATACGGTATCAATTGTTTGACCGTGTTTTTAGGTATGTTAACATCCACTTCCGAAAAACGTTTATCTCTACTCATGTTAGAGAAGCCCAAACCAGATTAAAGCTCCTGTTGCTAGAGGAGGCAAAAACTTTTTTGCCAATGGGGCCAATGACCATTGGTAGTTAGTACTCTGGGATGAAACATCCTCCTGTCAGTGTACTCCAAAGGAGAACCGCCATGTTTTTACAGCATTTCGTATTTGACTTTTATTTGATTTTTATAGCTACCGACAGACTCGGCGACTCTCCCTTTTTCATTGGCTTTTGAATTTTTTTGAGTTGGGTTGTTTTGGTAAGCATAAGCTCATCATTACCACTCAATTCGTCTTTTGAAAGTCTCAGAGTTAATTGGTGATTTGCTGGCATAATCTCTTGCAAGCTTGTTTAACTGACCTTTAACTCAATTTTACCTCTTCCACACGATGATATTCTGTCATGATCTTATATATATATCGAATGCGTATTAAAATTTGATCAGTAAATGAATGTTGGAAATAATGTATTTTCAATCATATTGTTCATCTCTTAAAACGAAACATCAATTTACCATCTTTGTTGACAATTTTCAGCGTCCTGTTTCCATTCATGACAATAGAGCATATAAACACTGTAATTTGTTGCAGTTGTTCCAGACAGTTCGTACTTGAAAGTCAGTTTAGTTGTTCCGTCCCGTCTATCGAGTTTTTTGTTTTGTCAGTAGTCAAAATATACAAATGGAAAACAGTTTTTCAAAATTTTCTCTCGTCAATAACGACCCCTCGCTGAATTCTGAAATTTTATGAACCAATATTTGGAGCACATCTCTGTAAACTCTTGTCAGATCTGTTGACGGCTGATAATAAACATCAGGATGCTCGTTTACCGTTACCTGACGCACTAGATGACAACTGTCGAGAGTGTCTTGGATTTGTCCCCCCCCCCCTCGAAACCGAACATGTATTATATAGAAAATGGGTTTACTTGTCTGTGTATTTAAACTTGCATCGTTGAGTATATAAACAAAAAACATGCCGGTGGTTTTTACATTTCCTGTAGTCACCAAACAAAATTACCTGTTCTTCTCGTGTGCTTGAATTGGGAATTTGTAAATTTTGCTCCTGTAAATAATTCCATTTTTGAAGTCTGTTTTCACAACTCTGTCGAGATAAAGTTCTTGGCCTATGGAATTGAAAGTAATTCTTGGAACGAAAAGTTTAATCTGGTCAATACTATTCTACCACCGAGCCCCTGCTTGAAAAACCAAATGTGTTGTCTGATTCAAGTTCTACACCA
>NC_090879.1:4122103-4124603 GCF_036669935.1 Montipora foliosa
ATAGAAAGAACTTTGTTTGTGCATCTGAAGGTGCTAACGTTACAGCATCAAAGTGGTAGCTTTTTGTAAATCCAGTCAGAAAATTTGTATCCACCGGAATGAAAACAAATTGAATGCTATGGCCGATTGAGGCTCCAGCTGATATGGCCGATTTTTGCTGGGATCATGACTACAACCTGAGTTCTTGAGAATGGTTTTATAGAGACGTCACTTGCTACGTACCTGTCCACACGTTTGACAACAAAAACATGTTCTAGCCTGCCAATCAAAATTCAACGTTTTGACACTCAAACGTCAAAGTTTACCCGGCCCACTTGGGAAATCGTTTTGGCACCAGTTTACGCACATGATCGTAGCTGATTTATTTGCCAGTTTGGCAAGACATGGCTTTTACATTCAATAAACTAGGTAGGAATTTCAAGCAAGGTGTTTAATACTGCAAATGGACAAATGCCCGTAAGTGTTGCGGGGGGGGGGGACTTTGCTTCCTGTGAAAGTGTTTGCGGATTGTGTGGCCAAAACGTTGCAAAGTGGGCGGGTAAACTTTGAAGGTTTGATGGTGTCAAAACTTTGATTTTGATCTGGGCCGGGGTCAGAACATGTTTTTTGTCACACGCGCGTGGACAGGTAGTTGACAAGCGACTGTAAAAAGTGTTGTTTAGGGTTTTCTCCTTTTTGCTTCTTTACATTTTTTCCTCTTATATTTGTCGTTACTTTTTCTTTTCTCTCACCGTCTTTTTTTATGACTCGTGTTGTGCAGGTTATGCATGTTGAAAAAAGGAACAAATAGTATATTTTGAGGAGCCAAGGAAAGGGTTTTGTAGGTGTAAGGACTTTACACCATGTTAGCACCATTTAAGCTGCCTTTTTATTATATTTAAATTTGTTTTTTTCAATTATTTTATTTTTTTATTTTTTCTAATCTTGTTTTTTATTTTTTTTTTTTTATTTTAGCAGTTGTTTTATTAACCATCAATTAAAAATCTTTTAGTCTTCTTCAGGGAGAGTTTGGCTGTTGGAATAGAACTGGTATTGTTCATCGTTGTAGTTCCAGAGCAGCTCCGTGGTCTGGGCAATATCGTGCAATGCGACGAAGAATATTCTAGGGTTATTAGAGTGCTTATTTGAGCGAATGATTCATGGTTGAACCCCATGTCAAGGAGCTTCTCGGGTTGCCTTCATATGGATCAATTCTGCAAGAAAATGGAATTGTCTTTTTAGAGGCGGAATATTTAAAAGGTAATTTCACCATTTAGTGTGTAAAATTGACAGTACATCTCAGGCACGCTTCTACTAAAGCGGGTAATAGTGCGTTTTTCCTCCAGTGACAATATCGTAGTGCCGGTGTATTTCTGTGAATATGGCAAGTAGTTGTCAAGTATGAAAAAAGAGTGGGTGGCGATCATGAATGTTTGAAGCGTATGAAACTTGTAAAGTCAACCAAGATTAGCGTGCTCTGTACAGGGAAGTTATTCAAAACATTTAATTTTAGTTGAAAGCGACAAAATACATTTGTCCTTCCTTGATTGGCACATGATATATCAACTTGTACTGTAGTTTAATTTGTTCATTTCATTCTCCACAACGTTTGTGCTATTACCAGAAAAAGTGTAATTTATGTGTGCTTTTAAAAGCCTATCCTTTTTTTCTTTTCACTAGGCATTGCGGCAGCCATTTTGGTGTTCTCCAGAAAGAGATGGTGGTGGCCACCCATTGAATCAATGGCTTACTTAACCGTCTGTTTGTTCTCTGGAAAAAGGGGCGCCGCTATTCATTACGATAATTGTAGACAGAGGACAATGAGCCCTAATGTTGATAATAAGGCGGCAAAAATGAACTTGCCTACATTTCATCCAATACGACTGTGAGTCAAAGACATTCTGTGTTTACGAAAACTCACGCAATTTGTAGTGCCCCACTTGCGATGACCATTAGGGTGCAAGGCCTGCCCTGGTCCCTGTACAATGCTCCACGCCTCTCAGCCTCGTCAAGTGAAATGCGCTCTCCCTCGTATTCGCAAATGACTTCGCATTTTTCTATGTCTCGTGAGGCAAAGGCACAAGTTCCCGCTCCCCGAGGATCACTGGGTACCTCATGTAACTAAAATACAATTTAACACTTTTGTGAGTAAAATAATTATTTTTAAGTGACAAGTATTTGTGCCTTGGGAAAGCAAATAGCAAAATACTGACTTCAATTGGTGGGTCAGGTTTTGGATTTTCTCCCATATAATGCTGCAGGCGTTGGAGCATGACTCTTCCACCAAATTCTAGGGCAGGTCGTCTTCGGGTCTTTGCAACTCAATTCCGGAATAGCCTCGGATTTTTCCAGATTGTACCCCCGACCGAACATCCCAGTTATTTGAGAGAGCGAAGTGCTCAAGTTCTTTTTTCAATTGCTGAAGAAAAGAGCAATATTTTTTTTTTAAGAGAAAGGCATTTAAATACTGTGGGACAACATAGCGCCGTTGACTAATTTTTTCGCCTCACGTTGTAAAAGG
>NC_090879.1:4127103-4144603 GCF_036669935.1 Montipora foliosa
TTCTCTCCTCGATTACTTAATTAACCGGCTCCAAAATGAACTTGGAAGGCATGACCATTTGATAATTTGGTCTGACAATGCTCCGGAACAGTTGAAGGAATGTTATCTTTCTTTTATTTGGACTACATTGTTCGGCTAGGACAATTTCTTCGGGCCGATTTCAAGTTTTTATTGGAAGGTCACACCTACTCTGTTTGTGATAGACGATTTGGAAGTATACAAACGTTATTTAAAAACGTGAAATCATTGCCATCCCTAGACAGTGGGCGACCGTTTTGGAGGAAAGTAATCTATCAAATGTGGATGAGCCATGATTAAAGACTTCAAGTCTTTCCTTCGACTTCGATACGTAAGCCGAAACGAGGATATAGATGTATTTGTAAGCATGATGCAAATTATGTATCAGAATTTTGCTCGTTCGCTGATATTTTCCTCTTAAAATTAAAAATGTGCCGTTTTTAAATTGTTAGAATCTGTTTTGTGAATTGTAAGTAGAAAATTGCCAATATATTCGCTCGTTTATGAAAGTCAGCTCATTTGTGTCACTGGATTGTTTTTCGGTGTTCGGCCCGCAGACTGTTGAAATCGAAAATCTCAAGTAATTCCCACACTCGGTCGCATTTGGAAATGTTAACATCAGCAGTGTTATAAACTCATTAAAAAAGTTATTAATAATAATAATATAATAGTTTAATAATTGTAGTGCGCAAATTCCATTTACATATGATCAAATGCGCATAAACTGAAAAATGAGGGTAGGTTAGGTTTTGAGCTGTGGCCACGGTTTGCTGATTTTGCTTGATTTTTCTGTGCATTCGCTCTTAAACTCATGAGCAACAGTGTATTTGGAAAAACAATGGAAAATTTGCGGAAAAGAGTTGATGTCAGACTTATAACAGATGAGAATAAATTATTAAAATTAGCATCAAAACCAACTTATGTTAGTAGCAAAATCTTCAACGATAATCTAGTAGCTGTGCATAAGATCAAAGAAACAGACGTGCTTACATAGGTATGTGTATATTAGATCTAAGCAAGATGCTAATGTATGATTTTCATCATAATTTTATCAAACAAAAGTACAATAATAAAGCAAAGTTATTATTCACAGACAGCCTCGTTGACTTATGAAATTGAAACCGATGATGTGTATCAAAACTTTTGGAATAGAATAAATTATAAATTTTATGACAAAACAAATAAAAAGGTCATTGGTAAATTCAAAGATGAGGCAGCTGGTGTAGTTATAAAAGAATTCATTGGCCTCAGAAGTAAAATGTACTCTTACACCAAGGATAATAATCAAAATAGCAAAACAGCAAAAGGTATCAAAAAGATTGTGATCAAAAAAGACATCAAACATGAAGACTACAAACAAACACTATTTAATAACAGGCAAATGTATCATACAATGAAAACCATTCGAAGCAGCTATCATCAACTTGGAAGCTATGAGCTCAATAAAGTATCGTTGTCTTGTTTTGATAATAAAAGATATTTATTAGACAATGGAATAGAATCATATGCTTACGGGCATTATAAAATCAACACACTAAAACGATATAGATAACAAAGTTTACTAATAAAGTTTACTTATAAAGTTTACTCATAAATTTATCGACAAAACTATTTTGCATATAAATATAAGATCATTTTCATGGGAAACCCACTTTCTTTATTTCCTACAATGTCACGCTATGGTGATTATGCGAATATTTAAACGCATTTCAACTTTGCTGACAAACATTGCTTACAAAATTTACTCATAAAGTTTATGGTGATTCGTAAATTGATAACAGTTGTGTTAAATACGTGTGAGAAAGCAATGATAATAGGGTTTTAGAAAAGCTACAAGTAGTAAATAGTTCTCAGAAACTACAAAAGTTCGTCATGATTCTACACTCGAGCTGAACAAAAAACTATCAAAAACGAAACCAAAAAACCCTAGTGCTCGCTTCTCGAGAGAACAGACAAACAGCCGAAACTGTTCTGTGCCTGCCCCTTACGGCACTGAAAAAAGTACCGTACGGCCTTTGGTCGAGGAACTAATCTTAGCCCAAAGGCCCTATTATCATTGCTTTCTCACACGTATTTAACAAACTGCAGAAACTACAAAACAGAGCAGCCCGTTTCTTGACCTACTCTAACTATGACGCTGATGTCAACAATTTGTTTGAACTCTAAGGATGGAAATCCCTAGTCTCTTAAAGGCAAATTGAAAGAGCAACAATGGTATTTAAATCCCTACAGGGACTAGCACCTGAGTATCTCTGCTCGAAATTTGTCCATCGCGACTCTGGTTATTGTTTGAGAGACTCTGTGAATAAGGTAAATGTTCCGCAACCGCGCACAAACTACTACAAAAACAGCTTTACCTATAGTGGCGCAGTTTTGTGGAACAGTTTGCCATTAAAACTAACGAAAGCAGATTCCCTCAATCAATTCAAACGACTGATTAAAGAGGTTATCTAGGCCATTATTCTAAACACGGCATTCATGGAAAGCAGCTTTTATTTTTTGATATTGAGTAAGATAGTTAATGTAGTTTACATAGTTTTATCTATACTTGGTTTTAAATTTTTAATTGTACATACGGTTTTATATTGCTGATGAATTGTACCGTGGTCAAATAAAGATTAAATAAAATAAATAAATAATAAATAAATAAGTGTCGAAAAGTTGGACGGGGATGCGGGGACAGGGGACGTGGAGACGTGGGGACGTGGGGACTCGGCAATAAATTTGCGAATTTTATCCTCGTTTTTTCCACAAGATTTTGCCACTCCCCAAAATTCGTCCAAGTTGTACACTTTTGATGGCAGGGTATCGTTGTGCAACGCTGCACAAACCTTGCATGTCCACGATTCAGGAAAGGATAGTTTAAATTCTTTCCTCCAGTGGAAATACTCGTTGTATGCAGTGTCATTTGAATCTAAGTAAAGGAGATATTTCACAAGAGCGTCGACGGACTGGAAACTCGCAACGTCGATAAACGAGCCGGGAATAGCGAGTTGCTCGTCTTTATAGGAAGCTCCACCCATCACAACAGGGACAATATTGTGGTCGAGCGGTACGTACCAGTATTTTTCTGTTATATAATCAACGCAGAACGAATTTTCAAAAGCAAAATAGAATTTGTAACGCAATAGCTTCTGACTGCATTCCGGAGACCCTCTTGGACACGATTCATAATGATTAAATTTTTTTGAGCAGGATCCAAAAATATCCATTTTGATGAATTTCATAAGTGTTCTGACAAACTCGTCTCTGAGCAGGCCGCAGTGACTTGCGATCCAAACAGCCAGTTTGTCTTTTCCCTCCGCAAAATTGGTAGTCTGCGTCGCCTGAAACTGAATCTCGTTGGGTTCCAATCGTGTGTAATGTCGATAGGGTAGGAAAAAATCTGAAGCCTTCCTATAGGTCATGGTCCAATTAAAGAGGCCGTTGTAAGAAGCGACATCGGTAAAATCATTTACCGGACTTTCATGCATGAAATATATCCATCGCTGTTGTGCTAGTTTTCTCTTCTTCATCTGCACCATGTGTGATACACTTGGCAAATCTCTGCCGTGAAACAAAACTGCATCGCTCCTAAGAAGGTCATTTCGGTTGTAAGTTATCCGACACGCTTGTTCACGACAACCGATGCCCCGGGAGTGCGTGAAATCGTGATCTGTCTGGAGGCCCGGCCATGGTATACGACCGAACAACGGCGTGTAAAATAAAACTAATTTCAATCCACGCTCAGATCCATTTTCCGCTTTCCAGTCTTGTTCAGCGATTGATAAGTTCGTTATATGATGTTTAGTTTGAAAATGCCACCATTGAATGATTAGCACAAACATTCCAAGAAGAATCGTCAACGCAGCGAGTCGCCCTATGCATTTGACATCCATAGTTGTGAGATTCCTCGTTACACCTGGTGTCCCTGACGTCAACAAAGGAGACTAATGTTGTGCATGCGCGAGTAGTATAGGAGTTGGGGGTACCAGATCATTTTTGATCTGTTACCAAACCCAACTCAATACTACTTTCCATTTAATGGCTACCAATTTTTGATCTCGTATTTTTGATATTATATTTTGGAAATCTATATGTTTTTAAAATAATATTACCAAGTGAAAAACTACATGATTAAATATTCACGTAATCAATCAAATGGAACAAGATTAAATAGTCACATAATAAATGAAATGGAACATTAAAGAATCACAAAGCATGACACTCTCGGAAATAAAAAAAGGGGTTTCCCCGTGATTTTTAACCAACCACAAGCTTCACATTTTTACTCAACAATTGTGAAAATTTTCAGTGAAACTTTTCAAATTTGTGAAATTATTTTGTGAAGTTGCATACATGAAGTGTTTTTAAATATTTGCATAAGTAAATGAAACGGAAACAATCACCATAGCGTGACATTTTAGTTAACTTTATGAGTAAACTTTATGAGTAAACTTTATAAGTAAACGTTAAAAGTAAACTTTATCATTCAGATTGTTTTGGTGTGTTGATTTTATAGTGACCGTATGCATAACTTGTCACACCATTATCGTGAATATACCGCTTGTCATCGAAGCAAGATAATGACACTTTATTAAGCTCATAGCTTCCGAGTTTATGGTTGTTGCTTCGGATTGTTTTCATTGTATGATGCATTTGTTCGTTATTAAATAGTACATTTTTATAATTTTTATGAGTGATGTTCTTTTTGATAATATTTTTTTTGATACCCTTAGCGGTCTTCCCACCTTTATCATTGTCTTTCATATATGAATACATTTTCGATCGCAATCCGACGAATTCGGTTATTGGTATACCTGCTGCCTCATCTTTGAATTTACCGATTACTTTTTTATTTGTCTTATCGAAGTATTGTGAATCTTGCGCATAATCACTGTTATCGAATCTATTTTTATCCTTCCAGAAGTTTGAGTAGACATCTTCAGCTTCGATTTCATATGTAAGACTATCGGTGTCGGTAAATAGCAGCTTAGCTTTGTTTCCATATTTATTTTTGATGTAGTTATAATGAAAATCATACATTAGAGTCTTGCTAAGATCTAGAATACATATACCAACATAAGCTGGTCGGTCTAGGACTAGTGTCTCTTTAATCTTATGAACTGCTACAAGGTTTTCATTAAAAATTTTACTGCTAACATATGTTGGTTTAGCAGTCATTTTCAATAGTTTCTTTTCATCAGTTACTAATCTAACATCTACACGCTTACGTAAATTTTCCATTGTTTTCCCAAATACACTGTTGTTCATTAATTTAAAAAAGTCTTTCTCAAAAGCATTTTTAGCATTAGTTCTTTTCTCAGTATTAAAGTCAATATATTGCTTCAACCACGCGGACTGATTGAACTCCAGTACTCGATGGATTTTAGTTATTTTCAAACCAAGATCAGTGTACAATTGTAGGTTTCTGTAATGAAGAACATACTTTTCTTTATTGCTTAATGTAGGTATCAGTTTATGAACTAAACCAGTTGATACATTGAATTTATTGGCTATTTCTTGACAATAATTAGAAAGCATATCTTTGTTAACTTTTATTTTTTCAGGTCCTAGAGGGTAGTCATTATGCAAATCATGTAGTTCTTCTGGATATGCTAGGTTGACTTCTAGTATTAAACCTTTATTGCTATCTTCTGTATACTTGGCTAAGTCTATCTTATCAATCTGGTTTTCAGTCATCCATTTGAAACCGCCAGTTGGTAAATATTGACTCATAGCCCATCCATACAGATTGTTGGCATCAAGATACATGATATATTTTGAGTGGGCCTTCTCATCATATGTTTTCATGTATTTATTGTTAGCTTTACCGTATCAATTGGCTATATACGATATACCACCCCTCATACCTTTTTCAATGAATTGAAATATATCAATGTCAGTCATTAGTTCCAATTTGATATTAACCATTTTCAGCATAGCATCATAGGAAAGCCCAGGACTGGTAAAATAATGACATGGATCTAGCTTGTAATACTGTAAGCATGTTCTCCTATAGTTTTCAAACACATCAGCTAATAGAAGGATGTCAGATTTGATATATAAATCATGGTATTCTCCCATGTTTTTAAGAGAGAATGTATCCCATACAGTCTGAGCATGTTGATAATCTTTATCGGTAATGTGTTCATCATTTAAGATGCTGTAAAAGTCTTCTTTTGATGGTAGCTTTTCATTGAATTTTTCAAAACTGTCCATGAAGTCATATGGGTAGACTCCCTTCTTGCTCATTAAATCAAGCTTTTTATCTTTGAATTTTTGAGAAGTATATTTCAATGATTCTTTTGGCAAATTACTCGCTAGTTTTTCCAAACTAGAGCTCATAAATTGGAAACTATCAATAAAGGTCAGATGATTACCCAACATGAAAGCCATATACTTCTCCATGTTGTTAGGTATGGCATTGATATTCATTTGACACTTTTCACCTTTCTTATTTGTATATGTATGCTTATTAACTATTTCACCAATCTCTTGCATTATGAAATGCGAGTCATACCCACGGAGATTGTGAAATATAACTGGTATTTTGTCAGTCAATCTGAAATTTAGGTTACAATCTTGATGTGCGGATCCTCTATACTGACCAGTTATATGGCAGTGATCTCTTACTCTTACATCAGTTCTATTGTATTTTTTCTCACATATATGGCATTTATCAGCTTTTTGAAATTTTTCTTCGTCATCTTTGGTCATTCTTAATGGTTTATTGAAATGTTTTTTCATGACCTTCTTACAATATTTAACTTCCTCTAGCATAGCTTCCATAAATGTGTAAACAGCTTTTTCACCTCTGTAAATTTGTACTGGTTTGCTATATTTATCATCATAACAACACACAACTTTGTAACCGTATCCACAGTCTGTATGCTTCTGGTATGCTTCGGTGTATGATTTATCATTATTAGGTTGACAACCGGATATCTTTTCTGTTATGGCTTCAAAGTCTGCATAAATTACAAATGGAGGAGCTAACTTAGTTAGTATGTTGTCATCTTTAGTTGGCATTTTAATAGCTTGTGTTCCATTTACTTGAATGCAGTTTTCTTTGTGATCAGTCAATACTCTTTCAGAGCTGAAGCATTGAAGACAATACATGCAAAAATGTTTCCTCTCTTTGTGCTTTGTTTGATTGTACATGAACTTGTTGAAATCTTTGATTAATACATAGTGATTGTTTTTGTTTTCTGTGATTAACAATAAATTCATATGGTCTTTGTACTTTTCTTTTGAAACATAAATTGGATATGGTTGTTCGTCTTCATAACCGAAGACATTTATGTTTATTTGATTCTGCTTTTCTATTTTGTTGTACTGTTTGGTAGTCACTGGAAATTCAATTCCTGAATAATCCAAATTTTCGATATATTGCTTGTCGACTTTTTTGATTCTCTGTGGGTATTTATCTTGAGGGTTTAAATATCTTATATGACACCATCTGAAGCATTGATTGTCTTCATTTTTCAAATTAATCAAACCTTTTGGACTGTTTCTTAATTCACTTGGTAGTTTATGTAAGAAGATCCTTTAATTGGTTCATATTTTACCACATTGAGATAATGATTGTCAACTGATTGAATAGTCCAATTTGAACCCTCTGAAATCCATTCAGCTATTTTATTTAAGATTTCCTGTTTTGATAATTTCAAAGCTGGTTCTATTTGCATTTTGTTGATTATTGTTTTTGCTTTGATGTTGAAATAAGCGGTCTTGTACACCATTTCTCCACCTATATCCTTTTCGAATCTAACCTTAAGCGTTTCAACAAATTTTAGTCCTTTCATTGATATTAATATGTTTTCAATATGGTTAGCAACTGCCTTTCTTGTGTTTTGCAGTTGCGTAAGTGGGTCTTTGTTATTTTTGATATCAATTTCATAAGACTTCGTAAACCCTTTAAGAGCTTTATCTGTTTCATCTATTTTAGTTCTAGGTAATGAAACTGGTTTTTTGGTTCTTGGTGCTGGCACTGGTTTGTATCCATCTCTGAACTCTATTGGTGGAAGAATTATGTTTTTTTCATAATCTTGAACCATTCGATTTACACTCTTACGAGGTGTTCGGATTGATTGGTCTAATTGGTTTTACAGTCCTTGGTGCTGGTACTGGTTTGGTGTCATCTACTATGATGATTTCAGGTTTCTTCTTTTCTTGCTTTAATAGCAATTTGATTAGTTCTGATTTACTGAGCTTTTTAAGATTACTCTTGTTCATATTTATATTGTTATATTTTTCCATCTATATATATTATCTATAGATTTTATCTTTAAGTATCTAACTATGGTGCGTTTGACGTGGTCTGTTTTGAATATTTATTGATATGTTTTTTTGCTTTAAGATGACTATGTTTTCCAGCTAAGTGATTGGATTAGTGGATTGGATTAGTGTATTGGATTTTATCGACTATGAACACTTCTTCGGTCTAATTTGGTGTGTAACCCTTGTCAAACACATTCCTTTTATTCTTAGATATTCGGACCTTATCACCAACCTTGAAACTAGGTTTAGATGTTGCTTGTTCCATATCACCATATAGATTAAAGTAAACAGTTCCTTCATTGCTCTTTTTGCTAGCTTCAACAGGTGTCATCTTTATACTTGAATGTTTGGTATTATTATACTGTTTCACTAATTTTGGTAACATATCTAAATACTGTGTATTACCTTGTACAGTAAACTGCTTCCACATTTTAGACTTGATTGTCCTATTCGATCTTTCAACCACTGAGGACTTTTCTTCATTTTCGGTTGAATACATAAGTATCCCATTTTTGTCAAGCAAGTCTTTCAAGTGTTTGTTATAGAACTCCTTTCCCTTATCAACCCATAAATATTGTGGTTTTCTACCTTCCTTGAATATTGTTTTGAATGCTTCAGTGACAGATTCGCCTTTCTTATCCTTCAATGGTACGATCCAACCGGATTTACTGAAAACATCAATAACCATAAGAAGATACCGATAACCTTTATTCCATTTGCTAAATTTTTGCATTTCAACTAGATCACTTGCCCATATTTCATCAATATGATTTACGATTACACGCCGCCGAGTAAAGTTGCGTCTTATGGATGCATGTAATTCATCTGCTAATTTTTCTTGCCAGTTTTCTTTACCCGACGGCTCTTTCCGTTTTTTGGAACACCAAGACCAAGTTTCTGCTTGACATCGATTGCATTTCTAGCTAACCAATGCCCCCATTGTCTTTCATTGCATGGTACGTTATTCAAAGCTTATACCATTTTTCGGTCTGCTTTGTTTTTACATTTTTTGTCATCCTTACATACTGAATAATCAACGTCGTGCTGCATTGCGATAGCATCAGTTTTTCCAGTGGGCATATCATATATTTCCAATATTCGACCTGTTTTTGGGTCATATTTCAGTTGATCTTCCAGGGGGTTGTAAGGGCCTGTGTAATGATGCCCAGGAAGCGTCCAACCTTTTTTTGGTTTTGGTAGTTTTCCAATAGCTTTGTGAATGTCTACAGCACCACCATGAAGAGGGTTTAATTTTTTTGACAAATCAGGTGTGATACTATCCAAAGCTTGATCTATATATTTGTTAGCCATACCTTTTAATTTTTGTCTAGCGAAATCTGATTTAATCGCCTTTGAAGCTCCAATTCTACCAAGATTGAATGCACCTTTTAAACCAGCTTTCAAAGCCATTTCACCTAAGCTGTGACTGTTTCCAATATCTAAAAAGCCCGCTTCTTGGAGCGGGCTAACCCGTTTCCCACAAGTTTCTGTTTTTTAACAAACATAGTTTTAGTTATACCGCATTCCGAACATTGACATTTCATCATAGTCCGACCGTTTTTTGTTGTTTCATATCTTTCGCTGCCAGGAACACAATCAGTTTGTTTTTTCTGTTTGACACAATAACTTCTCATTATATATATGAATTACATATTTTTGAAATAATCTATTATGAATGCATGGTTCACTGATTTATCTGTCGGATCAAATTTGCTGTTATGTATCACTTCGATAAGTGGCTTTCCTCTTTGTCTTTCCAAGAGATAGTACAAACACCAATACCCACAAAGAACAGAATCTCTTTCTTGTATTTCATCAGAACTGTATACTATTTTTTCACCACTTGTCAGAAGATATTTTCTAATCTCGTGAGGCATTATGATACCAAAACTGTCGAAATATTCACAAAGATGATCGCTGACATTTCTATAACAAACCCAATGAGTTCCAGGTCCTGTATGAACGTCAAGATTGATAATCCCCACCTCTTTACTGTTTAATTTCTCTGGTAATCTATCTCTACTATAAACACCCCTGAAATGTTTTATGTCAAGCTGTTGTACCCAATTTATTAAATCGAAATTGCTAAGTGGTTTGTCTATGAACTTCATCATGTTCACAGAATGTCTCCCAATATAGGTATTCCCCGAAAAGGGCTGTTTTTGCCCAGTATCAACCCTCCACCTTTTTTTTTTTTCAAGGTCTTTTTTTTTGGCTTTCCCATACCAATCGGGTTTTCCCATGTGCCATAAAAGGGTGGAGTAACGGGTATCAAATCACTTGACATTCTGCCTCCTCTTGTTCCTGGTACATAAATTGGTGTACCTCCAATTCCAATAGGGTCAACCTGAAGACCTTTGCCAGTCAAAGCATCTACAACCATAGGAACTCCAATTGAAGCTAAAATACTCCATATTCCATTACCAACTTGTGTTTTTGTTGGAGTTAAATTCACTCCTGAACCGCTTTGAATTGCTTTCAATTTGTCTTTCTTTTGCTTGTCAGTCAAATGATCTTTATACGGTATCAATTGTTTGACCTTGTTTTTAGGTATGTTAACTCCACTTCCGAAACGTTTATCTATACCTAGAGAAGCCAAACCAGATAAAGCTCCTGTTGCTAGAGGAGCAACAACCTTTTTTGCCAATGGCATGACCATTGGTAGTACTCTGGATGACAATCCTGTCAGTGTACTCCAAAGAGAACCGCCATGTTTTACAGCATTTCGTATTTGACTTTTATTGATTTTTATATCTACGCCGACTCCATTTTTCATTGCTTTTTGAATTTTTTTGAGTTGAGTTTTGGTAAGCATAAGCTCATCATTACCACTCAATTCGTCTTTTGAAAGTCTCAGAGTAATTGGTGATTTGCTGGCATAAGCTCTTGCAAGCTTGTTTAACTGACCTTTACTCAATTTTACTCCACAAGAATGATATTCTGTCATGATCTTATATATTATATGCGTATATAAAATTTGATCATTAAATGAATGTGAATAATGTATTTTCAATCATATTGTTCATCTCTTAACGAAACATCAATTTACCATCTTTGTTGACAATTTCAGCGTCCTGTTCATTCATGACAAGAGCATAAACACTGTAATTTGTTGCAGTTGTTCCAGACAGTTCGTACTTGAAAGTCAGTTTAGTTGTTCCGTCCCGTATATCGAGTTTTTGTTTTGTCAGATCAAAATATACAAATGGAAACAGTTTTTCAAAATTTTCTCTCGTCAATAAAGACCCCTCGCTGAATTCTGAAATTTTATGAACATATTTGAGCACATCTCTGTAAACTCTTGTCAGATCTGTTGACGGCTGATAATAAACATCAGGATGCTCGTTACCGTTACCGACGACTAGATGACAACTGTCGAGAGTTCTTGGATTTGTCGAAACCGAAAATGTATTATATAGAAATGGGTTTACTGTCTGTGTATTTAAACTTGCATCGTTGAGTATATAAACAAAAACATGCCGTGGTTTTTCAATTCCTGTAGTCACAACAAAATTACCTGTTCTCTGTGTGCTTGAATTGGATTTGTAAATTTGCTCCTGTAAATAATTCCATTTTTGAAAGTCTTTTTTCACAAATCTGTCGAGATAAAGTTCTTGGCCTATGGAATTGAAAGTAATTCTTGGAACGAAAAGTTGAAATCTGGTCAATACTATTCTACAACCAGCCCCTGCTTGAAAAACCAAATTGTTGTCTGATTCAAGTTCTACACCAATTTCGACTTTCGAATTCGGTAGTAGTTGATTTTCAAGAGCTTCGAAAAATGAATATCTGTTCAATGTCAACTCTCTTGAAACTGTATTGGAAGTACCTAAAACAACTTTTCTTGAAGGAAAACCTTTGTTGTAATTAGCTTGATCGGATCGTTCTTCAGCATGTCTGCTTGTGTCAAGATAAAAAAGTTCGTTTGTTGCTGTGCTGTTTGCATAACCTGGTGTGTACTCGACCAAATTTTTGATATTCACGCTATGATTTACATCATTGCAATCATACACCTTTTTTCCATTCATTTTTACGTCTAAATGCTTTATGAAACTATGTATTCCGTTCACAATGCGGTTATGGTCGTTAACAGTTATGTCACCTCCGTCCGCGGATAAAACAAGTTTGAAATCGATAGATAAACGTGAATGATACCAATCAAAAGGAGTAACTTCGCCGCTGTTATCTGCGACGAAACGATGTCCTTTCTTTTTTTGATCTGCATTAAGAGCTGTAATTAATGCTGTTTCCAAATCAAAAACAACGTCTTCATATCTTTCGACATATTCTGGATTTCTAAAAGAATTCATTATAATATTAGATTACATAAAAACAACTCTTTTTTTCATTCTGCGTCCAGAGAGTAAATTGTTAACCCTTTCATCAATCATGTATCTAGACAAATCGGGATTTTCTATGTTTTTTTCAACGATTGGATCGCTTTTTTTGCTTAATAATTGCACAATTTTGTCACCTGCTTTTTCACCGACAAAATTACCGACTTTTTCTGACCCTTTTGTCAAAGCAGTTTCAGCTAGTTTTTTACCCGTCTTAGCAGCCAATTCTTTTGTGGTTTTGTTAAATATTTTACTGCCGACAGTTTTAAATACATCACCCATTCCTTCACCATAAATGTACTTTTTAACATATCTTCCAGCATCTGGATCATATCGTTTCTTGTATGAGCTACGATTCATAATAATAATACATTACACAATTCTCCTGGACCTTAGAATCAATGTCATGAACCAGTCTATACCATTCAAATCAACAGGTCTTAAAAGGCTATCAGTTAAATAAAATCTCATTTCATTTATATTTGTTTTTGACACATCACTAAAAAGCAGCCGTCTCGGTTCGAACTTAAAACTGTAACTTCTAGTTAAATTATCAGTTGGTATAACACAAAGCAGATTGTCATCTCTACCTGTAATAACAGAATTCTCAACCATGTCACTGTGTACATATATTTTATCGACAGAACGTGTGATGTTAGGCAACCTAGAACCATATTCTGTTTGTGTTAGGATTTTTTTGTCAAAACCAACCAAGTCTCCAAATTCAGTGTTTCTGAGATCAACCTGATAATTGGTTCTTAGTTCAATGACTACCTTGTATGTTGACAGAACAAATAAAATGTTAATACCAAAATTACCATTACTGTCTTTACCATCTCCATTACTGGTCATATCTGTATAGCTATACATCCCGTTTTGAAATGTGACTGTTTTCCATGTGCTTCCACCGTTTGTTGAATATTTAATTTTATTATTTCCAAATTTATTAGTGATGTTATGCCAGCTGTATGTCATTATGACGGTATCGACTGCCATTTCATGATGCAAGTCTCGATCGAGAGTGAGTGTTTTCTGTAATCTTGTTTTAAAATCGTTTGTTTCACTTTTTCCTGCTGTTTCAGGGTCAACAGACGATATGTAAATAGATCTTTCTTCTACAATTTCCATATATATAAATTAGATTACATATTCTCTCAGTAAATCATTCAATTGATTGTTATTCAAAATTCCTATTTCTATTATTAATTATTAATTGCAATGTATGAGCAATTTTTGTGAACTCGTCTTTTACAGCATTATTACCAGCATTAATTGATCCACCTAACAGTTCAAGTCTTGACATCAAATCTTCAGGGTTATTATAAAAAACAACTCCTGAACCGATTTTTTGGAACTTTTTACTGGTTCTGTGTATTGGAATCTCAGACAAAGTATTTATTTCATTGAAAATTGATCTTGACAACGGTGTGTAATTTTTTGCACTATTAAATCTTTTCGTAAATGGATCAATCGTGTCAAAATCTGCTTGTTTATCATATACTTTTTCACCATTTTTATGAGTTACCATCCTAAGTTGAACAAATAATTTAGGTAAATCAATCATCAAACCGCCATATTGACCATTTTGTTTAACTTTGTAAGCATTTCTCTTTTTCTGAGTATAAATTCCATTACCAATGGTTTTAAGACCCTCTGGTATCACACTTATCCTATTTCTGTATTTTTGCAATGTTTTGATTTCTTTTGTTAAGATATCAATTTGATCTGCATTTTGTTCTTTTAATTTTTTCGTTTTCGAAAGGCGACCTTTTTCTGATCCTATTTTTTTTTGTAATCTTACCTAAATCAAAGCTATATTCATCAAAATCAATTGTTGTATCTCTAACACTCTTTAGAACATCAGATGGCGGAATCAAATCATACTTCATTAACGTTTGCATGTCATTGTAATCAAATCCTTTATCCATATTTGTTTTTAATTTTGCCATCATAGAGGGTTTGTAATCGATTGGTAATTTTGTCTCTTGTTCTGTTGTCTCTGGTAATTGATTATATATAAAAACATTTTCCAAACCGCTTGTAATTGCTTTTTGATTGTCTTGAAGTTGTTTTATCAATTGATCCTCTTTCTGATCAATACTTTTTTTTTACACTTTCTTGAGTGTCAATTAATGGTTTGTAAAGTTCTGATATTCCTTCATAAGAATCTTGTTTTTCTTTCTTAAACTGTTTCAACATATTTCTGACATCTCTTGTTTTTCTTCCTGCTGATATCTTAGATTTACTAATTCTTTCGATCTGTGTTACATCCATATACAATATGTTAGATAAATCGAGATATGTTCAGATTAATTTAGATAATTTGAGATAAGATTATATAAACTAATGATATATGGGTATTCCAAATTACGATTTTAAATAAGACGAAAACACAAATTTTAAACAACTTTACGCTTGTATGCCAGATAAACCATTTAGATTGCTAATCTGTGGTGGTTCAGGTAGTGGTAAAACCAATCTGTTATATCATATGATCATGAAACCACTAGTTTTTTACGATCGGATATATTTGTATGTAAAAAACCTTGAACAGGAAAAATACAGACATATGATCAAAACAATGAATGATATAAGCAAGCAGGTTGGTTACGACATTATACATTGCAATAATGATGAAATAAAACCAGTTGATAGCCTAGATAGCGACTCTCAGAAATTAGTTATATTTGGCGATTATATATGTGACAGAAATCAGGGTCCATTGATTGACTATTTTATTCAAGGACGGCATAAGAATTGTTCAGTAATCTCTTTAAGTCAACGTTTTTACAGAACCCTGAAAGATATACGCATTAATTGTAGCCATTATGTCGTCTATGAATTTCCAAGCACGAATGAAAAAAGCCTGATTTCAAGAGAACTTAATGTGTCAAAAGATCAGTATAAAAAAGCAACTGAAAAACCATATTCTTTTTTGTATGTTGACAAACCAAAGAAACTGATAAAGAGGAATTTTTATGGAAATATCTAATGTATAATATATGGGAATATTTAACGATAGAGTTACTGATCATACAGGTCATATAAAGACATCAAGCGGTTTGCCCGGACCTAGAGGTCCACCTGGTCCGGGTTATGTATTAACAGCTGAGGGCAATTACGATATTGAGAACAAAAAACTGATAAATGCAGGACAACCACAAGGAAATAATGATGCTAGTACAATGTTGATGTCGATGTTGAGGTTTCCAAAACTTTGAAAAAAGATGGCAGTGATCGAATGAATGATTTACTTGATATGGGAAACAGGAGAATTCAAAATGTTGCACCAGGACGCCACGGAACAGCTGATTGTCTCACCCACGTTCAGTATGAAGCGTTTTATTTCGATTTGAACACTGACAGTGGTAATATCGAGGCCCAAAATCCTATCGACTTGAAAAATCAGAAAATCAGCAATCTTAAAGAAGGTACTAATAACAGTGATGCAATAACAAAACACCAATTACAAACTGGTTTAGTATCAAAAGCGGATAAAACAGAGCTGACTAATTATTTAAAAAGAGACGGATCAGTATCTGTAAATGGGGATTTCGACTTTGGTGATAATAAAATAACACAAGTCGGAAACGGATCACAACCAACCGATATAGTCAACAAGGGTTATATCGATACTGAAATAGCTGCCAAACCAAATATAAATCAAGTTATACTACGAGATGGTTCACAGGATATGATTGGAAATTTAAATATGTCTCAGAAAAAGATTATTAATTGCGGTCCTCCAAGCGGTCAATTTGATGTTACTAGGAAGAGTTACGTGGATAATCAATTCTCGAGATGCCTGAGATTAGATGGTAGCAATAAGATGACTTCAAATCTGGATATGAACAATCAACAAATAAAAAACGTCAAAGATGCAACGCATAATCAAGATTCTATCACATTAAAGCAAGTAAATGATGCTATTGCAACCACTCGCACCAATAGCGAAAAATACACAGACCAAAAATTAGCGGAGAGTCACATAAGCACACACGAAAATAGAAAAAATGTTTTAGCATATGCTATGGATCCAGGAGAATTTACAGAAGATTTCGGCGTAAGTTCTTCCAGATTAGTCGATTTTAATGATTCACCACATCTGACAAAGAAAAAAGCATTCAAAATCAATGTAGAAAGAGACGGATCAAGTGGTCTGAGTGAATATAAATGTCGTTTCGATTTTAATCTTTACAAAATGATTCAAAACGATCTGAGCGACAATTATACAGTATGCCTGGAAACATATTTTCGAAATTCTCCTTTTTACAGTTACGAATTCGATTCAACGATTCTTGGTTTCGAAAAACTAAATATAAACATAGATTCGGGATTCACAATAAAGGTGAAATCAAATTACAAGTATCTTCGCACCATTTTGAATTTATCACCTGACGGCACTTCACCACAAATACAAAAACGTTTGTATGCTAACTTTAAGAGCAATTTCGACAATGACAGTCCTAATGTTCTTCCAGTTTATGTTTTGATTTATGGTATCAAGGGTGAAGCCAAAAGTGATCTGGACATGACTATTTACGATTACGAAAAAGCTTATGAGGTTGTAAACAATCAATTTCAACTACATGTTCCGTTAATAATGAACATCAACCGGATATCAGGTTTATTATTTCCGGAAAAAAACACAGATGCAGTCAATAAATCATATTTGTTTGACAGATCTCTGTCAGCTTATGTGTTTGGAACAACTAGTAATGCCAATGTCAAATCCGTATTTCTCACACACAACAAAGTATTAACTTTCGATGAAATATTTATTCAAAAAATAAAAATATTCAGCCCAAAATTATACCCACTTTCAACCAATCATAAATTAGAAATCCAAACCAGTAGAATAGAATTTTTTGATTTAAATTTTT
>NC_090879.1:4149603-4162103 GCF_036669935.1 Montipora foliosa
TGTTTGCACGCCTCGGGTTGCCGTCGTTCGCTGTAGATGACTGTTTTTCTACTGAAAAATCGATTGTTAGTCTCCTGGACTGCCGTTGAATTTACCGAGACGTATTATTTGCGGTATAAGTTGTTTTTCCATATTTCCTGCACCAGTCACGCACGGTTAGTCCGTTGTATTCATGTATGTAGCGTCTGTGCACGAAAGCCAAATATTGGTCAATATTCCGACTATTCCCGCTCTAATGAACAATAGTTGGTTCATACACTTCACAGCGTTAAAAAGGAAGAAAAATTCACCTTTGAAGCCGGTTCACTTCAAGACATGAACTCAATCTCGAACCCAGAGTCCTCGGGCTTTTTGGTCAGCGGGTGAGCGCCCGGAGAGACTCTTATGGACGAACAACAATAAAAGCAAGGTGACACACGCTAACACCAACCCGGTGTGGCCAACACATCACGCATGCGCCCAACCATTTCACTCAGTCAGTTAGCAGCCATGGACAGCTTTTTTTTTTTTTTTTTTTTTTTACATGAAAACAGCCTTTATTCACGATAAAAACGCACGCCATTTACAAATTAAAAAGCACAAAAAAGTCACTAGAAACTAAGAGCCGGAGTAGGCAGCTAGCAACAAGGGCCTGGAGCCCTAAAAGCAGAGTGGTTTGCTCTTTTGTTGGTTCTGTTAATTAACAACTAAGGGCTGTTCTTTGTGAATCGAGCAGAGTGACACAAAGATTGTTATTACTTCTTGGGATACTACTGGTTCGTGGTTTCGCTTGATATACTTGTCCATCTTGTCTCTTCCTTTGTGCGCAATATTCGAATGGGTTTGGAAAAGAAATTTGGTTAGTTGACATTCATTTCCTTTCTTGGATAATATTTAGCCACCCTCCAGTTTCCATCCTTTTCTTTATATAATTGCTACGTCTTGACTTGTCAGATTTGTTCTGTCCTTGCTGTCTTCATTACGTGTTTCTAACCACGTCACTGCATCGTTGTAAAAGTTGTCGTCAATAAAAAGTTATTTTGCTTGCTTTTGTCTTTTTGGAAGCTTTAACCTCACCCAATTTTTGGTAGAATATCTCTGAATCAACACAACTTGTGTCTGTCATTTTACGAACCGTACAGGGCCACACATTGCGCATTAATAAACTTTTGCTTAATTTACTATGATCGAGAAGAGTCTGGGCCCTCTTGCACCAGGAGAAAAGTATTAATGACGAGTGCTTGTCCACGTCCTGTGTGGTTTAGCGGTTAGTTACGGCGAAGGACTCAATGGGTGCTTACCATTTAGCCAAATAATCCGGATGGAATGATCGTTGCATAAAGGTAAGCGATTTTCCGAATTTAATGACCAACCGGATGAGAATGGCGCTTACCATTTACTACACAGCATTCCATCCCGCATATTTTACTCGATCTTGTGAGAAAGGGCCTGGAAACGGAAGGATTCTCGCAAATGGTAAGAGCATTTCGCGAATTCCGTTCCGAACGGAAAAAGAGGACTACCTCTGGAGGTTGTCCACAATTTCCGAAAAGATTTTTCGGGAAACTTGCCTTTCCATTTGACCTAAAACCGAAATTTCCGGATTTTTTGGCTAAATGGTAAGAACCCAATACTATGGGATGTCAGAGATGCCCGGTTCAAGACTCGGTAAGTGTAGTTGAAAGCGATTTCTTTCTCTCATGTACACATTAGAATCGAATAGGTCAAGTGTACATAAAGTAGTGGTAGGTATGACGAATAGATTAGTGGATGGACAGAAAGAGAGTAGAGAGGAAAGTGGAAGGAGGGAAAGGTGATTTTTTGTTTTGTTTTCAACCCCCCCCCCCCCCCTAAGAAAACCGTGCCCCTTTTTTTCAACCACACTCCATAAAGAAAATCCCTTTCAAACAGTTGATAAATAATCTAGGTTAATTAAACTCACCTAGTTTCATTTAAATTTACCTAGTTTGATTTAAATAGACCTGAATTTAATTTCAACCTGTAACATTAATATTATCCATCAGTATCCTTCAGTTCATTCTGTCCCGGTACAGAGAGCGAGGCAAGGACACCTTGCAGGACCGCTGGTAATGACTTTGCCACAGACTCTGCCACTAACTTTTTAAAGTCTGGCTGTCTGTTTCCGCTACCCGGCATATGGATCGGGTCAGACGGTGACAAAGTGTCGTCCGAAAGACACAGAAGGCGATCATTCAAAAAACACCATGCATGAGTCGATTAAGGTTTCATTTAACTTTATTGGGATATTCAGACCGAGATGTGATTTAGATCTGCAATTTTCACAGCTTTATTCATATCCCTCACAGATTCTCTTCATTTCATATAAACATATATCAAACCACGAACATATAGAGTGGTCTGCCTGTGGTTGTATTTGTAAGCATGATGCAAATTATGTATCAGAATTTTGCTCGTTCGCTGATATTTTCCTCTTAGAAGTTAAAAATGTGCCGTTTTTAAATTGTTAGAATCTGTTTTGTGAATTGTAAGTAGAAAATTGCCAATATATTCGCTCGTTTATGAAAGTCAGCTCATTTGTGTCACTGGACTGTTTGTTCCGTGTTCGGGCCGCACACTGTTCAAATCGAAAATAATTCCCACACTCGGTCGCATTTTGAAATGTTAACATCAGCAGTGTTATAAACTCATTAAAAAAGTTATTATAAACTGAAAATGAGGGTAGGTAGGTTGCTTGATTTTTCTGTGCATTCGCTCTTAAACTCATGAACAACAGTGTATTTGGAAAAACAATGGAAAATTTGCGGAAAAGAGTTGATGTCAGACTTATAACAGATGAGAATAAATTATTCAAATCAGCATCAAAACCAACTTATGTTAGTAGCAAAATCTTCAACGATAATCTAGTAGCTGTGCATAAGATCAAAGAAACAGACCTGCTTACATAGGTATGTGTATATTAGATCTAAGCAAGATGCTAATGTATGATTTTCATTATAATTTTATCAAACAAAAGTACAAGAATAAAGCAAAGTTATTATTCACAGACAGCCTCGTTGACATTGCTTACAAAATTTACTCATAAAGTTTATGATGATTCGTAAATTGATAAAAGTTGTGTTAAATACGTGTGAAAAGCAATCATAATAGGGTTTTAGAAAAGCTGCAAGTAGTAAATAGTTCTCAGAAACTACAAAAGTTCGTCATGATTCTACACTCGAGCTGAACAAAAAACTATCAAAAACGAAACCAAAAAACCCTAGGTCTCGTTTCTCGAGAGAACAGACAAACAGCCGAAACTGTTCTGTGCCTGCCCCTTACGGCACTGTAAAAAGGTACCGTACAGCCTATGGTCGAAGAACTAATCTTAGCCTGGGACGGGGATGCGGGGACGGGGGAGAGCGGGGACAGGGGACGTGGGGACGTGGGCATGTGGAGACTCGGGGACGTGGCAATAAATTTGCGAATTTTATCCTCGTTTTTTCCACAAGATTTTGCCACTCCCCAAAATTCGTCCAAGTTGTACACTTTTGCTGGCAAGGTATCGTTGTGCAACGCTGCACAAACCTTGCAGGTCCACGATTCAGGAAAGGATAGTTTAAATTCTTTCCTCCAGTGGAAATACGCGTTGTATGTAGCGCTATTTGAATCTCAGTAAAGGAGATATTTCACAAGATCTTCGACGGACTGGAAATTCGCAACGTCGATAAACGAGCCGGGAATAGCGAGTTGCTCGTCTTTATAGGAAGCTCCACCCATCACAACAGGGACAATATTGTGATCGAGCGGTACGTACCATCGCTGTTGTGCTAGTTTTATCTTCTTAATCTGCATCATGTGTGATACAGTTGGCAAGTCGCGGCCGTGAAGCAAAACTGCATCTCTCTTAATAAGGTAATTTCGGTTGCAAGTTATCCGACAGGCTTGTTCACGAGAACCGATGCCCCGGGAGTGCGTGAAATCGTGATCTGTCTCGAGGCCCGGCCATGGTCTACGACCGGACAACGGCGTGATAAATAAAACTAATTTCAATCCACCCTCAATTCCATTTTCCGCTTTTCAGTCTTGTTCAGCGATTGATAAGTTCGTTATATGATGTTTATAACTTCTTGGATGTTTAGTTTGAAAATGCCACCACTGAATGATTACCACAAAAATTCCAAGAAGAATCGTCAACGTAGCAAGTCATAGCAAGTCGCCCTATGCGTTTGACATCCATAGTTCTGAGATTCTTCGTTGCACCTGGCGTCGCTGGCGTCAACAAAGGAGACTAATGTTGCGGATGCGCGTCATCACCCCGAAAAGCCCTTGAAATTCAGTCAAATTCATTCGGAAGGCGGGAACATGTGTGAAGTGGGAAAATAACAACGGTCAACAATTAGAGTACAAACCTTTTCGCATTGATGTCATGGATCAGTGATTTGAGAGCACTGAAAAAAAAAATGAAAAAAATGACAAAATTTTATATAGTAGTTCTACTTATTATTAGTTGTTTTAGCAATTGATATAATATGTTTTTGAGAAAGTTATCTTTACATAATTATGATTATAATAGACGTATGAAATTTTTACAATGTATTTACATGCAAAAAGTTGTTTGTTTAGTGTATCATGAGAGAAAGGAGTGAAATTTGAGTCAGTTAAATATGCTCAGTTTTAGGATTACTTTGAACAAGGCAGTGTGAATTACAATGTTAATCTTGGAAAAACTGTGCCGTCGTCTGATTCGACTCCTGGGCTAAGACAACCAGGTGACCAAACTGGGTCAAGACGCCAAAAAATCATTTTGCCTTTTACGCTTTGAGATAAGTGAGGCATCTGTGGCAGAAGACTTGGAAAACTTCGCCATGTTCTCCGTACATTCTATACTTCAGCTCCGTGATCGTGAATCGAAATATGTCAAACGGCTCCTTCAAAAAGTGAAAGTGGTTTACCAGAAGATTTAACCGCCCACAACAATAATCAGTATTCAATATAATATAACTAACCTTACAAAGTAACCCGCAGCAAATCCAATTACGCTCGAAGTCCTCGAAGCTCGCCTCAACAACGTCAGCACAGAGCTCGCCTCAACAACGTCAGCAAAACGTCCTTCGATCCATGTGACAGAAGCTTCTATCCCATGTGACAAACTGTTATAATTGCCACCATTTTCGCATTCTGATCGTTCTTACTTGCAGAACAAAATTTCCATTTCCGGTTTCAGCGTCCCTGTCATAAACGTGGCGCGCACGCGTAATACGCAATCCGCTGGTCAATGTCAAGATTAGGGTTGCGGGCTCTCTTGGGCCCGCAACAAATTAGAAAAAATATATAATTTTGTCTTTAATGTCAACGACGTACCTTTGGCTCCACAATGGAAAAGGTTTATTCTAACAGCTCGATCCGTACGACCGCGACTACAATCACAAAGTTTAAACGGATGGACAGGTGCAGTCAAGATGCGATGATTCGAGCACGACCATGCACATCCAAGAGAAAATGACCCATCTTAAGGGCTAGACTTTCAAAAGTCCTTCGTCTCGTGTAGATTCGCGTCGGAAAAATCACGCTCCGCTTACCAAAACATTTTCTCCTGGGATTCTCATGAGGTGGAATTGTAGAAGATCCGCTTAGCTGTGCATGAGTAACAAGAGGCTCTATATTCATGCCCTGCCAGGTTATTTGTACTTTTGTTGACAGTTTAATAATAATAATAATAACAATGATAATGATAATGATAATGATAATGATAATGATAATGATAATGATAATGATAATGATAATGATAATGATAATAATAATAATAATAATAATAATAATGAATAACCTTATTGTACACCACAAAAAAAAAGGTATATAGTTGTTACAAGAATCTATTTGACAGAAGTTGCTCTTTATTGTGTGAGTTCATTGACCTATACTTTTCATCTTTATTTGAAAGAGTCTGTTTTTTCGATGGGTCCATAGACCTGTACTTTTCAAAACAATTTGAAGGAAGTTCTTATTTTTTCTCTGGGTCCATTGGCCTGTAAATTTCTCTCCTCTTCCAGTTTGCTGCAATTTCTGAAGTAGATTTATGCTTTCTTATTATTTGTTTCCTTTCTATATTTGATAATTCACATAACATCTAAGAAATGCAACCTCTTAGTTTGTTTCAAAACAGTTAAATTTACTTTGAATAAAAGAACAAAAGAGATCAATAACAGAATCTACATTTGAAAATACTTTTGTTACATTTTTTGGTTCAGAACCATTGTATACAAAAACGTGGTAACTCATCTTTTGCTTTGCATACCACTGGAAAACACAACTAATGCAGTAGCTACAAATTCACATCAAAAAGCCTGTGCTGCTTTCCTTATTATCCAAAATGGCAGTTTTAAGCTGTTGTTTACTGGGAGCCACATTACAAGATAAATTTCCCTGACATGTTGCTCTATGAATAACTTTTACATGGCCAGCAGCCTACATATAATTTCTTTAGAAAATCAGAAATAAAAACATATTTTGCTGGAGTAACATTTCTCATAAATTGCTCTTCCATTCTCAATGATACTATCAACTGTTTGAGAGGTGCAATAGTTACAAGAATTTTGAGGTGGAAAAACAAATAGAATAAAATGACACAACAGAACATTCTTAGCAAGAACAAAGATAAACTTCATTTAAGTGCTCCTACGGTCTAAAATTTTGGTTTCGAACATATAATGAATGAACAATGCTAATGCTTCTACTGTTGCTTTACATTTTAATAATGTTAACACATTTTAATCTCATAAGTAACAGATGTTTGTGCACATATATTCTGAAAATGTTGTACCAAATTCATTAATGAATCTATTTCAATTGAAACACATGTTGCAAATGGGTCCCATACCTAATAAATCTCTGCCATGAGAGTAAAAAAATTTACACCTCCCATTAGGCAGACAGTATATTGCTACTGTGTAAAGTTCAAGTGTTGAAATATATGTACGATTATCCATGAGCAAAGAATCAAAGGCAGCTAACATTGATATAACAGTAGGAAAGTCTGAAATTATAGGAAGTGCACTATTTAGCAAACCACTATAACTATCACTGTATGTCAACTGATAATTAACGTAGCTTAAGTTATAACCATAACAGACAAATCTGTCAAAAATAGGAGCCCCTGTTTGCATGATTGTGACAAAGCTGAATACATATTATTCCCAATGTTTATAATTTGAACCAAGTCAGCTGAAGAGGTTATTGATTCCTGAAAATTTAAACAAGTGCCGACAGAGACATTGCCACACGTTGCAATTGTGTGCCTGCATTTGCCGTACCTAATACTTCAACATTACCTTGACTGTAATGGTGTGGCAATAGTTTTAGTTGGATCAACAATTCCTGGACCTGGGTTGTTTGTACGTCATACAAATAGATCTTTGTAAAGCCACAGATGATTAATTTGTTACATTTCATAAAGTTTGAACCAAACTTTTCAATACTGGCAAATAAATGGCCTCTAAGTAAAACAAAAGTAAGATAGAAAACCAGAATTTCCCCTTGAAGCATCCTCTAAATTCCCTTGCCACCAAATAAACAGAATGCATATCAACGACTAGTCGGTATTGTTGAAACAATTCCCCATTTGGACTTCGTCGCATGCCCATACTGACAATAACAGTAGTTCTAAGAACAGGTCAGATTGCTAAAAGTCGGATCAGTTTTTCTCAGGTATCCTCAGATCCGCTCAAAGCTGCTCTAAGGTTCTCAGAGATCACTAGGAGCTGATATGACAGGCATGGTGATGGCGATCAGTTTGAATGACCTTTTTGTCGATCCCCTCTCTCGTGCAAAGTGTTTATTTGCAAAACAAATTAGAAAAAAATATATATTTTTGTCTTTAATGTCAACAACTTACCTTTGGTTCCACAATCGAAAAAGATTTATTCTAACAGCTCGATCCGTACGACCGCGAGTTTGAATGGGCGGACAGGTGCAGTCAAGATGCAATGATTCAGGCGCGACCATGCACATCCAAGAGAAAATGACACATCTATTAAGGCCTAGACTTTCAAAAGTCCTTTAGTCCAGGCATTTTATCGCCAAAAGTCGGTCAACCTGCCACTAATTGCAAAAGAAGGATTTTTAACGGTCTTTGGTCCAGGGACATGTCCTCTATAACATATCAAAAGTCCCCGAAAATCCGATTGGGAGAAGTTGACAAAAACAACTTTTTTAGAGCCCGATATTGCTCAGCATGCAAACGAGGTTGCATTTACTATCTGTTGTGAGCTACCGTTGTTTTGCTTGAGTTTAAAGCCACGTGCAGCATAGGCTAGCAAAGATTGAGAAAATTTATTGTGTTATCTTCCAAGTTAAGTGCATTTATATACCCATTAAATAGAAGAATTATTCTTTATAAGTAAGTGAAACCTTTAGAGATGTCGTCGATGGATGGCTATCTGAATGAATTATGTAGCAAAGAACACGGTCTTCCACAAGCGATGTTATAGCGCAAACAGGACAATTTTACACTAAAAGAGCTAACAGTAATGTCATGTTCCAAGATTATGTAATTCAGGAAAATGTAATTTGACGTGAGTAGAGACGTCCAAAATGAATTTCATCTTGGTGAAAAACCTGTTTTTCACTCATTGCTTCGCGCTTTACATTGTAATATTCTTTTTTGTCCTAACTCATTAGTAAATTCATCTTTTTCCCCTCATAATTTAAAGCAAAATGTCCAGGAATTGGGGAAATTTTTCGCAAAAACCGAAGGAAATGTTTTCACCCAGTTATGAACTAACAGAGAAAGTGTGTGTCCTGCAAATCTTGCGCTTTAGTTCAATTTGAAAACTAAAAAGTCTAGAGTAATTCCCTTCCAATACAGTGAAGGAATTTTGTTTATATTTAAACTTTGAGTTTGGATAGTAAAAAGAAAAATACGCGATTGAAGACATCCCAACCATACCAAAAAGAAAGTTTTTCTAATGACTCAACAAGCCTCAGCTATGACATACCTCCGTACCGACCACCAGGATGTCTAATAAGTCTTCACGTAGCAAGAAGAAGTGATCGATTTTGGGCCGGATTATCGATAGACCGATGTAGTCGTCGAACAGGTTCTTTTGAGAAGCGTGAAAACCAGTGGAGGCTTGACAAGAGGGAGGGGCCTAACGGACTAGCAACGTCTTATCTGGCTGTTATCTATGCCTGCATTTATGCGTGTGCCGAAACAAAGAACATCTTGCAAAAGCTGACAGGAGTTAATTTTATTCTGGAGAACAGAACAAAGATATGTCTAAACAAGAGAAATGAAGGAAGCAATGACCATCCTCAGTGCTCTGGCTACTCACAACCCTAAGGAACATCATGAATGGTGTAAACGCTGATAGTAATTTCAATGCTGACACAGCCCAGAGCGTCGGGGAGAAGATGCTAGCGTCAGTGAAGGGAACGTTAACCATAGATTACTCATTCAAACGAAGTGCCCAGACAGTCACTATAGCATCCAAGTCCTCCGTAAAGATTGAGTACAAGTACAAGCTGACCCTCAACTTGTATTTCAGAAATTATTTCAGGACGAGCTCTGCACATATCCCACAGCTCTTTTCGACTACCCATTTATGTTAAGGCAGCCACCAAAGCCATCATTAGCAGATGCACTATGGGCAAAGCTTACACCAGAGGCTAAGACACAACCTGAAGGGAACATACAGTACGTGCTGGACGGAGGTTCTCGTCTCCATCGAGCCCCATGGCCCAGAGGTGACGCCAACCTACTTGTAGTCAAAACGGCTGTAGAGTCTGCCATAAAGAATTCCATGGTTCTAGTTGGGGATGGCACAGATTTGCCAGTCCTTCTGTGTTATCATGCTTCCGAAGGTGGATGTGGCCTCTTTTTTTGACCTGAGACAAAGGCAAACTCGAGATGTGCCTGTGTCTGGCATATGAAGAAAGTAAAAGAACAGCTGGGTAAGGAAGTTTGCAGAAATTTCCTTTTCCTTCACACCGTCACTGGATGCCACACAACATCGCGCCTCTATGGAGTTGGAAAGGCAACAGCCCTGAAGAAACTTGAGAATGTACCTTACTTCAAAGAGCACGCTAACGTTGGTCTTCATCTGTCATTCTGCTGTTTCTCGCGTTGTCACTGCAGGTGAAAAACCTCTTGTATCATGTTTCGGAGGTAAACCAGGGGTAGGTTAACTCTATCAGATATCAGCGTTACATCGAAAAACTTGCAGCCAAGACATCTCATATCGAGCCACAGAATCTGCCGCCAACAACAGCAGTGGCCCGATTTCACAGCCTACGCGTCTGCTTGCAGGTAAAGCAGTGGTAGGAGAAGTTGCAGGCATGTCAATGGAAGACTGGGGGTGGAAACTCCCTAATTATCAAGTATTTCCTGTTGCAGCAGACTTGCCGCCTGCCCCAGAATCTCTTCTCTAGTTAATCAGATGCAACTGTTTGTCTGACTGTAGCAATATAATCGAGGTGCAACAAATTTGTCGCAAGAATGGTACGCAGTGTTTCCCAGTCTGTGGCCAATGCAAAGGTCTTTGTGCACAAATTCTTTGAACACTGTAGACTAGGAAAGTAAACATTTGGAAGACCAGCATTTTTATAAATACATTGTATATGTAGCATGTGTAGAATTGAACAAAGAGGTACCTTTGTTGTGATGATATAGGCCTTTTCTTGTCGTGAGTCTTAAGCATTTATGTCTTGTAATGTTTCGGCAAAATAAGATTTCACCGCTGGCTCTAAATAAAACTTAATAATTCACTAAGTTAAATATATTTTGTGGAAAGGTCTTTCACGATTAAAGCCGTAAAATCATTGTTCTTAAGGGTAGATTCTTAGTTTTGGCGAAATGGCTCGAATTATACCAATAAAAAACGCTAAACGGCAACTTCCGGTTGACAGCCTCGTTTTCGTGCTATACGAAAAAGAGACTTATTTTATGGGTGCAGTTTGGAGGCGTTCCAGTGCTTGGATCTTTAGGGACTTTTAGTACGTTCATGCATAGGATATTCCTAACTAGTCAATGACGAGAAAGCTTCTTTTGCAATTAGTTACAGGTCCGACCACAAAATGCCTGGACTACTTCGTCTCGTTTAGATTCGCGTCCGAAAAATCACGCTTCGCTCGCCAAAACATTTTCTCCTGGGAAATTGTGGCAAGTCTACTTAAGGGCTTGAAACGTGAAAGGGTTGGTTGATTTCTTCAAACACGCACTGTTTATTTTGTCATGCAAAATGGACTGATATTCCAAGCATACATACATTTTTTAAAATGAAAAGAAGTATTAGAGTCTTAAAAGACTCTAATACTTCTTTTCAATTCTTTCTATTAATTTTTCTGACTTAACAATACTGACATTTTTCAGCAGCTATTAATTTTTTTGAATAATCCCCTACCCCCCGCCGCACGTAAAGGTATGCAAGCATAAATTTCCTTGCACTAATGTCACACGGAAAACAAGAAACGGAGGGCATTTTATACCTCATGCGCTTAGCTGCGTATGAGTAATTAACGCAAGAAAAGCAGTGAGGTTTCTAAGCTCAACTCTAGCCTCGCTTTCATTCACAGGCCAGGTAACTAAGCACACAACTGCAAAAACAGTAATTTGAGACAGAGTCAACGTCATTCCTTTTAACTTGATTCTCAAAGTTCGTATTTGCCCTAAATTTATAAGAAAAACAGACGTTAAGGAGAAAGTTCAGTCCTCAAATTATTTCTTAAATAGATGTTTTTCAGTACTGTGATCTATATGTATAACGGCTGTTGCTTTGCTAATGATCACATATTGACAGATACTTAGGAAATGTAACCTTTCAAAGCTGGTTGTGTTCCTTTCATTTTTTTGTTGGAATGTCAATTATATGCCATCTCATAACAAAGAGGATTTTTTCCATTTGTGACTGCAATCTGAGAAAAGGAAGGGAATGGGGGTAGGAGACCAATTAATAGTGAAAGCGCTGATACTCCTTGTTCTCAGAGATATGATTAGGCAAATCTGTACCAAAGCATGTAATTATACAACACAAGGGAGAACACTTTCGTTTTTTTTCCTTTCCTTTATATAGGCATGCTATGGAACCTTGGTGATTCCAAAACTGGCAAAGGGGATAAGGATGGATGGTGAAAGGATAATAAAGCTTTCAGGGCAATGGAGTGTATACATCAGGGGCAGTTGTTCGAAAGCCGATTAATTTAATCCAGGATAAGTGTAAAATTTCGTTTCATGTTTTCAACTTTTTGGTGAAAGTTCAGTTTGGTTATTCTTGTTTTTCAAGATTGACTTCTTCTAATGTAAATTTTTCCCGAATATCAGCATTGATCAGCATTTGGGAGAAGAGAAATAACTCCTTGGTTAAATTTTAATCTGGGGTTAGCGTTAATCGGCTTTTGAACAACCGGGCCCAGATGTATCGATCCCCTTGAAGATGAGGATAAAGATGAAGAGGATGAGCAACTGGCGAGTCCAACCTTTAGTCAACTCTCTGATGACCTCTCAAACAACCCTGTGGTAACAATTTCCTCACCCCTTCAGCAGCCAATTAGTCAGCCTCAGCCTCTAG
>NC_090879.1:4169603-4194603 GCF_036669935.1 Montipora foliosa
ATAATGATTAAATTTTTTTGAGCAGGATCCAAAAATATCCACTTTGATGAATTTCATAAGTGTTCTGACAAACTCGTCTCTGAGCAGGCCGCAGTGACTTGCGATCCAAACAGCCAGTTTGTCTTTTCCCTCCGCAAAGTTGGTAGTCTGCGTCGCCTGAAACTAAATCTCGTCGGGTTCCAATCGTGTATAATGTCGATACGGTAGGAAAAAATCTGAAGCCTTCCTATAGGTCATGGTCCAATTAAAGAAGCCGTTGTAAGAAGCGACATCGGTAAAAGCATTTACCGGACTTTCATGCATGAAATATATCCATCGCTGTTGTGCTAGGTTTCTCTTCTTAATCTGCGCCATGTGTGATACACTTGGCAAATCTCTGCCGTGAAACAAAACTGCATCGCTCTTAATAAGGTCATTTCGGTTGTAAGTTATCCGACACGCTTGTTCACGACAACCGATGCCCTGGGAGTGCGTGAAATCGTGATCTGTCTCGAGGCCCGGCCATGGTATACGACCGAACAACGGCGTGTAAAATAAAACTAATTTCAATCCACGCTCAGATCTATTTTCCGCTTTCCAGTCTTGTTTAGCGATTGATAGGTTCGTTATATGATGTTTATAACTTCTTGGATGGTTAGTTTGAAAATGCCACCATTGAATGATTAGCACAAACATTCCAAGAAGAATCGTCAACGCAGCAAGTTGCCGTTTGCGTTTGTCAACCATAGTTTTGAGATTCCTCGTTACACCTGGTGTCCCTGGCGTCAACAAAGGAGACTAATGTTGCGCATGCGCGTCATCACCCCGAAAAGCCCTTGAAATTCAGTCAAATTCATTCGAAACGCGGGAACATATGTGAAGTGGGAAAATAACAATGAGGGTCCCCTATACCCCCGGACCACTCCTACAGGCTCGTGCCTTCGGCGCTAAAAAATACCCCTTATTTCCTTCAAAACTCAAAAAGGGTTGGAATCTCTGCTGGTCAGACAGACCTGCGATTTATATGACCACTCGATCGAAGAGCCAAACTCGGAGGATAAACACCTTTATAAAATGGTTACAAGAAGTGAAAATATTAATTCGTGAATTTCATTTTATTTTTACGTGAAACGTGATCGTCTCGAATTTCGCGTGAACGTGAAAGAATTTTTACTATTATTCGTGACGCGTGAAAAGGCGAAATATTTTTGCGTGACTGAGTTTTACAAAGGGTTATCCCCCTTCCCCAGGAAATTTTGCAAATTCAGTTTTTCTCAAGTGGTATTTTCTGCATTTTGACACCATTTTTGTGATATTCTATAAGATCTTTATTCTTACCACTGGAATCCCTCCATTATTGGAGTTGCATGGAGTAAGACCGCGGGCCTTACCAGTTTGCTCAACACAGGGTTTTCAATGGGGAGACTGGGCGACGTTTTACACTCAACGTTTTACACTCAGATCGCAAAAAAGTACTTAAGACAAGCTTTTTTTTCCCTTGTTTTCAGAATTTCATGATAAATCGGGAGAATCTGATAAAAGTCGGGAAAGCGAGAGGGAACACATCAAATCGGGAGGGCTGGAATCTCTGGATTTGTCCTTGTCTGATGGAGTCACATTTCGACTTCTAACTAATACGACCATTTACTACTTCTAGTCTTTTCTAGAGTAAGAAAAATAATCTAAGATTTGTGTGTTTGCACGCCTCGGTTCGCCGTCATTCGCTGTAGATGACTGTTTTTGTACTGAACTATGAGGAGCTTAACTTGGGTCACGAATGTGGGTCCCCGCTGTTAAGGTAAAAACAAATTACCAAAATCTCAGTGGGAGTTGTAACAAGACTCACACTAAAAAGGCAGAGCAAGAGACAAAGGGAGGGAGAGGTGTTAATCTCGACACATTTGTTGGGCCGACTTCGTCATAAAGTTTTTAACGACGACAAATATCTCAAATTACTTTAAATTAATTTTGAGTGACGTGTCAAAATAGTCCAGAGGCACAATAAATCAATCTGAAATATTTTTTAAAACACGGTTTACAACGGCCAGCATCATGCAATTAAAAAATGGAAAATTATTTCTTTATTCTCTTTATTTCAAATTAATTTAAACACAGGCAAATTATATCTTGACTTTCACTCAGGCTACCGAGATGCAACTTGTTTTGCCCAGCATACACTTTTCTTAACAGCAACGGTGAATTAGTTCTTTTCTGATTTTAAAGGAATCCAATTTTAAGTATAATTCTTATGGAACTCGATAACTGAGGAATAAAACTCAACAGCTATTACACCTTCGAACATCTGCTTCCCTAATCAGTCTCCGGTTAAACATGAAACGTTAGTGATGTATTGGTGTACACAGGCAAATTATTTTGTCAGTTAACTTTCAGGCTATTTGTTAATTTAAACACAGGCAAATTATTTCCTCACTTTCAGGCTACCGAGATATGACTTGTTTTGCCTGGCATACACTTTTCTCAATAGCAACGGTGAATTGGTCCTTTTCTGATTTTAAAGCAATTAATTTTTAAGTTTTATACTTATGGAACTCGATAATTGAGGAATAAAACTCAACAGCTATTACACCTTCGAACATCTGCTTCCCTAATTCTCCGGTTTAACATGAAACGTTAGTGATGTATTGGTGTACACAGGTAAATTATTTTGTCACTTAACTTTCAGGCTACCGAGATGCAACTTGTTTTGCCTGGCATACACTTTTCTCAACAGCAACGTTGAATTGGTTCTTTTCTGATTTTAAAGTGATCCATTTTTAAGTTTTATACTTATGGAACTCGATAATTGAGGAATAAAACCGTCAACAGCTATTACACCTTCGAACCTCTGCTTTCCTAATTCTCCGGTTAAACATGAAACGTTAGTGATGTATTGGTATATTTGTTAAGTTAACCACAGGCAAATTATTTTGTCAGTTAACGTTCAGGCTACCGAGATGCAACTTGTTTTGCCTGGCATACACTTTTCTCAACAGCAACGGTGAATTGGTTCTTTTCTGATTTTAAAGCAATCCATTTTTAAGTTTTACACTTATGGAACTCGATAACTGAGGAATAAAACTCAACAGCTATTACACCTTCGAACCTCTGCTTTCCTAATTCTCTGGTTAAACATGTAACGTTAGTGGTGTATTGGTATATTTGTTGATTTAAACACAGGCAAATTATTTTGTCAGTTAACTTTCAGGCTATTGAGATGCAACTTGTTTTGCCTGGCATACACTTTTCTCAACAGCAACGGTGAATTGGTTCTTTTCTGATTTTAAACCAAACCATTTTTAAGTTTATACTTATGGACTCGATAACTGAGGCACTGGGAAATTTAGAATGCCCAATTGTAGCTGTGTAAAATTTCATTCCGGGCTAATTGATTTCCCAGCATGTCACAGGGAGGCATATTCAATATTAATCACAGACTTATCAATTTCCTGCTATCATGATATCCTGATATCATGAAATTGAACCTAACAGCAATTATTTTACCTCAACGTCTGAGCGTGAGCCTGTATACCGGTAACCGGGAAGGCTTCCAGCACCGAATTCCCCGACGTCAACATTGTTTATTGCCTCCATAACTCGTTTGAAAACATCTGAATACAGAAATCCATGACATTCAGACGACGACTGCTCAATTAATCCCCCCACAGAGGCCAACCAAAGTTATTCCATAAGCTTCGTCCACGTTTTTACCAGAATTTCGGACGGCGAGTCTAATCTGCAGGTCGCAGGTCGCAGGTCGCAGGTCACAGGTTGCAGGTCATTGTTTTACCAATACAGAAAGTATCCTAAACATTCTTAAAAGCTAACCTTAGGCCTAATTAGGCCTAAACAAAAGTTTTTAGGCCTAAGGTTAGTTTTTAAGAATGTTTAGGTTACTTTCTGTATGGGTGAAACAATGACTGCAACCCGTGACCTGCGACCTGCGATCTGCAGATTAGACCCGCCGAATTTCGGAACGTGATCACCATTTTCTCGCAAAAGATTACCGACTTGAAGGCGACAAATCTCTCTTCGAAAGAGCTGAAAAAACTTTCCTTCGACAAATTGGCTAACATTTTACCCTGGATGCCAAAGGTCTTCTCGCTCACCAGCGGCGAGGAGCGTCGAAGTAGTGCTGGTCGGCGAGAGACGAGGGCGACCTGTACCATTTTTCCCCGGGTGAGAGAGTTAATCCATAAATCCTATAGAACGAAAAGTGGTTCCGTGTCCCAGCACTAACCGCCACTGTCGATGCGCGCAAGCGAACTGAAATAGATTTGTGTTCCCCACAAAATTCATCTCGCCCCTAAATATGGTCATTCGATAAAAAATTAACTACTTTTTTCTGCTTAACGTAAGTTCACAGTACAATCTGATCGATCCTGAATGCTTTAACACTTTTCTGAATACGAAACACCTTTTGTGTTATGTTTTTAGCCTTTGTTGATTGATATCTACACCGTCAGGAGACGTCCAGCCGAGAATTCCTGAGTCGGCTTAAGTTCCTCATGTTCGATTGTTAGTCTCCTGGACTGCCGTTGAATTTACCGAGACGTATTATTTGTGGTATAAGTTGTTTTTCCTTATTTCCTGCACCAGTCACGCACGGTTAGTCCGTTGTATTCATGTATGTAGCGTCTGCGCACGAAAGCCAAATATTGGTCAATATTCCGACTATTCCCGCTCTAATGAACAATAGTTGGTTCATACACTTCACATCATTAAAAAGGAAGAAAAATTCACCTCTCTCTTTTGAAGCCGGTTCACTTCAAGACATGAACTCAATCTCGAACTCAGAGTCCCCGGGCTTTTTGGTCAGCGGTTGAGCGCCAGGAGAGACTCTTATGGACGAACAACAATAAAAGCAAGGTGACACACGCTAACACCAGCCCGGTGTGGCCAACACATCACGCATGCGCACAACCATTTCACTCAGTCAGTTAGCAGCCATGGACAGCTTTTTTTTTTTTCATGAAAACAGCCTTTATTCACAATAAAAAAGCACGCCATTTACAAATTAAAAAGCACAAAAAAGTCACTAGAAACTAAGAGCGGGAGTAGGCAGCTAGCAACAAGGGCCTGAGGCCCTAACAGCAGAGTGGTTTGCTCTTTTGTTGGTTCTGTTAATTAACAACTAAGGGCTGTTCTTTGTGAATCGAGCAGAGTGACACAAAGATTGTTATTACTTCTTGGGATACTACTGATTCGTAGTTTCGCTTGATATACTTGTCCATCTTGTCTCTTCCTTTGTGTGCAATATTCGAATGGGTTTGGAAAAGAAATTTGGTTAGTTGACATTCATTTCCTTTCTTGGATAATATTTAGCCACCCTCCAGTTTCCATCCTTTTCTTTATATAATTGCTACGTCTTGACTTGTCAGATTTGTTCTGTCCTTGCTGTCTTCATTACGTGTTTCTAACCACGTCACTGCATCGTTGTAAAAGTTGTCGTCAATAAAAAGTTATTTTGCTTGCTTTTGTCTTTTTGGAAGCTTTAACTTCACCCAATTTTTGGTAGAATATCTCTGAATCAACACAACTTGTGTTTGTCATTTTACGAACCGTACAGGGCCACGCATTGCGCATTAATAAACTTTTGCTTAATTTACTATGATCGAGAAGAGTCTGGGCCCTCTTGCACCAGGAGAAAAGTATTAATGACGAGTGCTTGTCCACGTCCTGTGTGGTTTAGCGGTTAGTTACGGCGAAGGACCCAATGGGTGCTTACCATTTAGCCAAATAATCCGGATGGAATGATCGTTGCATAAAGGTAAGCGATTTTCCGAATTTAATGACCAACCGGATGAGAATGGCGCTTACCATTTACTACACAGCATTCCATCCCGCATATTTTACTCGATCTTGTGACAAAGGGCCTGGAAACGGAAGGATTCTCGCAAATGGTAAGAGCATTTCGCGAATTCCGTTCCGAAAGGAAAAAGAGGACTACCTCTGGAGGTTGTTCACAATTTCCGAAAAGATTTTCCGGAAAATTGCCTTTCCATTTGACCTAAGACCGAAATTTCCGGATTTTTTGGCTAAATGATATGAACCCAATACTATGGGATGTCAGAGATGCCCGGTTCAAGACTCGGTAAGTGTAGTTGAAAGCGATTTCTTTCTCTCGTGTACACATTAGAATCGATTAGGTCAAGTGTACATAAAGTAGTGGTAGGTATGACGAATAGATTAGTGGATGGACAGAAAGAGAGCAGAGAGGAAAGTGGAAGGAGGGAAAGGTGTTTTTTTGTTTTGTTTTCAACCCCCCCCCCCCCCCTAAGAATACCGTGGCCCTTTTTTTCAACCACACTCCATAAAGAAAATCCCTTTTCAAACAGTTGATAAATAACCTAGGTTAATTAAACTCACCTAGTTTGATTTAAATTTACCTAGTTTGATTTATTTTCACCTAGTTTGATTTAAATGGACCTGAATTTAATTTCAACCTGTAACATTAATATTATCCATCAATATCCTTCAGTTCATTCTGTCCCGGTACAGAGAGCGAGGCAAGGACACCTTGCAGGACCGCTGGTAATGACTTTGCCACAGACTCTGCCACTAACGTTTTAAAGTCTGGCTGTCTGTTTTCGCTACCCGGCATATGGATCGGGTCAGACGGTGACAAAGTGTCGTCCGAAAGACACAGAAGGCGATCATTCAAAAAACACCATGCATGAGTCGATTAAGGTTTCATTTAACTTTATTGGGATATTCAGACCGAGATGTGATTTAGATCTGCAATTTTTGACAGCTTTATTCATAACCCTCATAGATTCTCTTCATTTCATATAAACATATATCAAACCACGAACATATAGAGTGGTCTGCCTGTGGTTGTATTTGTAAGCATGATGCAAATTATGTATTAGAATTTTGCTCGTTTGCTGATATTTTCCTCTTAGAAGTTAAAAATGTGCCGTTTTTAAATTGTTAGAATCTGTTTTGTGAATTGTAAGTAGAAAATTGCCAATATATTCGCTCGTTTATGAAAGTCAGCTCATTTGTGTCACTGGACTGTTTGTTCCGTGTTCGGCCCGCAGACTGTTGAAATCGAAAATAATTCCCACACTCGGTCGCACTGTTTTGAAAATTTAACATCAGCAGTGTTATAAACTCATTAAAAAAGTTATTATAAACTGAAAATGAGGGTAGGTTAGGATTTGAGCTGTGGCCAAGGTTTGCTGATTTTGCTTGATTTTTCTGTGCATTCGCTCTTAAACTCATGAACAACAGTGTATTTGGAAAAAACAATGGAAAATTTGCGGAAAAGAGTTGATGCCAGACTTATAACAGATGAGAATAAATTATTAAAATTAGCATCAAAACCAACTTATGTTAGTAGCAAAATCTTCAACGATAATCTAGTAGCTGTTCATAAGATCAAAGAAACAGACCTGCTTACACAGGTATGTGTATATTAGATCTAAGCAAGATGCTAATGTATGATTTTCATTATAATTTTATCAAACAAAAGTACAATAATAAAGCAAAGTTATTATTCACAGACAGACTCGTTGACATTTCTTACAAAATTTACTCATAAAGTTTATGGTGATTCGTAAATTGATAAAAGTTGTGTTAAATACGTGTGAAAAGCAATCATAATAGGGTTTTAGAAAAGCTGCAAGTAGTAAATGGTTCTCAGAAACTACAAAAGTTCGTCATGATTCTACACTCGAGCTGAACAAAAAACTATCAAAAACGAAACCAAAAAACCCTAGTTCTCGTTTCTCGACAGAACAGACAAACAGCCGCAACTGTTCTGTGCCTGCCCCTTACAGCACTGTAAAAAGGTACCGTACGGCCTATGGTCGAAGAACTAATCTTAGCCTGGGACGGGGATGCGGGGACGGGGGAGAGGGGGGACAGGGGACGTGGGGACGTGGGCATGTGGAGACTCGGGGACGTGGCAATAAATTTGCGAATTTTATCCTCGTTTTTTCCACAAGATTTTGCCACTCCCCAAAATTCGTCCAAGTTGTACACTTTTGCTGGCAAGGTATCGTTGTGCAACGCTGCACAAACCTTGCATGTCCACGATTCAGGAAAGGATAGTTTAAATTCTTTCCTCCAGTGGAAATACTCGTTGTATGCAGTGTCATTTGAATCTAAGTAAAGGAGATATTTCACAAGAGCGTCGACGGACTGGAAATTCGCAACGTCGATAAACGAGCCGGGAATAGCGAGTTGCTCGTCTTTATAGGAAGCTCCACCCATCACAACAGGGACAATATTGTGATCGAGCGGTACGTACCATCGCTGTTGTGCTAGTTTTCTCTTCTTAATCTGCATCATGTGTGATACAGTTGGCAAGTCGCTGCCGTGAAGCAAAACTGCATCGCTCTTAATAAGGTAATTTCGGTTGCAAGTTATCCGACAAGCTTGTTCACGACAACCGATGCCCCGGGAGTGCGTGAAATCGTGATCTGTCTCGAGGCCCGGCCATGGTCTACGACCGGACAACGGCGTGATAAATAAAACTAATTTCAATCCACCTTGCTCAATTCCATTTTCCGCTTTTCAGTCTTGTTCAGCGATTGATAAGTTCGTTATATGATGTTTATAACTTCTTGGATGTTTAGTTTGAAAATGCCACCACCGAATGATTACCACAAAAATTCCAAGAAGAATCGTCAACGCAGCAAGTCATAGCAAGTCGCCCTATGCGTATGACATCCATAGGTCTGAGATTCTTCGTTACACCTGGCGTCGCTGGCGTCAACAAAGGAGACTTATGTTGCGGATGCGTGTCATCACCCCGAAAAGCCCTTGAAATTCAGTCAAATTCATTCGGAAGGCGGGAACATATGTGAAGTGGGAAAATAACAACGGTCAACAATTAGAGTACAAACCTTTTCGCATTGATGTCATGGATCAGTGATGTGAGAGCACTGAAAAAAAAAATGAAAAAAATGACAAAATTTTATATAGGAGTTCTACTTATTATTAGTTGTTTTAGCAATTGATATAATATGTTTTTGAGAAAGTTATCTTTACATAATTATGGTTATAATAAACGTATGAAATTTTTACAATGTATTTGCATGCAAAAAGTTGTTTGTTTAGTGTATCATGAGAGAAAGGAGTGAAATTTGAGTCAGTTAAATCTGCTCAGTTTTAGGATTACTTTGAACAAGGCAGTGTGAATTACAATGTTAATCTTGGCAAAACTGTGCCGTCGTTTGATTCGACTCCTGGGAGCACTGAAAAAAAAAATGAAAAAAATGACAAAATTTTATATAGGAGTTCTACTTATTATTAATTGTTTTAGCAATTGATATAATATGTTTTTGAGAAAGTTATCTTTACATAATTATGGTTATAATAAACGTATGAAATTTTTACAATGTATTTACATGCAAAAAGTTGTTTGTTTAGTGTATCATGAGAGAAAGGAGTGAAATTTGAGTCAGTTAAATATGCTCAGTTTTAGGATTACTTTGAACAAGGCAGTCTGAATTACAATGTTAATCTTGGCAAAACTGTGCCGTCGTTTGATTCGACTCCTGGGCTAAGACAACCAGGTGCCTTTTACGCTTTGAGATAAGTGAGGCATCTGCGGCAGAAGACTTGGAAAACTTCGCCATGTTTTCCGTACATTCTATACTTCAGCTCCGTGATCGTGAATCGAAATATGTCAAACGGCTCCTTCAAAAAGTGGAAGTGGTTTACCAGAAGATTTAACCGCCCACAACAATAATCAGTATTCAATATAATATAACTAACCTTACAAAGTAACCCGCAGCAAATCCAATTACGCTCGAAGTCCTCGAAGCTCGCCTCAACAACGTCAGCACAGAGCTCGCCTCAACAACGTCAGCAAAACGTCCTTCGATCCATGTGACAGAAGCTTCTATCCCATGTGACAAACTGTTATAATTGCCACATTTTTCGCATTCTGATCGTTCTTACTTGCAGAACAAAATTTCCATTTCCGGTTTCAGCGTCCCTGTCATAAACGTGGCGCGCACGCGTAATACGCAATCCGCTGGTCAATGTCAAGATTAGGGTTGCGGGCTCTCTTGGGCCCGCAACAAATTAGAAAAAATATATAATTTTGTCTTTAATGTCAACGACGTACCTTTGGCTCCACAATCGAAAAAGATTTATTCTAACAGCTCGATCCGTACGACCGCGAGTTTGAATGGGCGGACAGGTGCAGTCAAGATGCAATGATTCAGGCGCGACCATGCACATCCAAGAGAAAATGACCCATCTTAAGGGCTAGACTTTCAAAAGTCCTTCGTCTCGTGTAGATTCGCGTCCGAAAAATCACGCTTCGCTCACCAAAACATTTTCTCCTGGGATTCTCGTGAGGTGGAATTGTGGCAAGTCTACTTGAGGGCTTGAAACATGAGAGGGATGGTTGATTTTTTCAAACACGCACTGTTTACTTTGTCATGCAAAATGGACTGATATTCCAGGCATACATACATTTTAAAACTATTATACTTCTTTTCAAGTCTTTCTATTAATTTTTGACTCAGCAATACATTTTTCAGAAGCCATTAATTTTTTTGAATAATCCCCTACCCCCCATCCCACGTAAAGTTACGGTCATGTATGTAAATGTATGCAAGCATAAATTTCCATGCACTAATGTCACACGAAAAACAAGATGCGCTTAGCTGCGCATGAGTAACAAGAGGCTCTATATTCATGCCCTGCCAGGTTATTTGTACTTTTGTTGACAGTTTAATAATAATGATAATGATAATGATAATGATAATAATAATAATAATAATAATAATAATAATAATGAATAACCTTATTGTACACCACAAAAAAGGTATGTAGTTGTTACAAGAATCTATTTGACAGAAGTTGCTCTTTATCGTGTGAGTTCATTGACCTATACTTTTCATCTTTATTTGAAAGAGTCTGTTTTTTCGATGGGTCCATAGACCTGTACTTTTCAAAACAATTTGAAGGTAGTTCTTATTTTTTCTCTGGGTCCATTGGGCTGTAAATTTCTCTCCTCTTCCAGTTTGCTGCAATTTCTGAAGTAGATTTATGCTTTCTTATTATTTGTTTCCTTTCTATATTTGATAATTCACATAACATCTAAGAAATGCAACCTCATAGTTTGTTTCAAAACAGTTAAATTTACTTTGAATAAAAGAACAAAAGAGATCAATAACAGAATCTACATTTGAAAATACTTTTGTTACATTTTTTTGGTTCAGAACCATTGTATACAAAAACGTGGCAACTCATCTTTTGCTTTGCATACCACTGGAAAACACAACTAATGCAGTAGCTAGAAATTCACATCAAAAAGCCTGTGCTGCTTTCCTTATTATCCAAAATGGCAGTTTTAAGCTGTTGTTTACTGGGAACCACATTACAAGATAAATTTCCCTGACATGTTGCTCTATGAATAACTTTTACATGGCCAGCAGCCTACATATAATTTCTTTAGAAAATCAGAAATAAAAACGTATTTTGCTGGAGTAACATTTCTCATAAATTGCTCTTCCATTCTCAATGATACTATCAACTGTTTGAGAGGTGCAATAGTTACAAGAATTTTGAGGTGGAAAAACAAATAGAATAAAATGACACAGCAGAACATTCTTAGCAAGAACAAAGATAAACTTCATTTACGTGCTCCTAGGGTCTAAAATTTTGGTTTCGAACATATAATGAATGAACAATGCTAATGCTTCCACTGTTGCTTTACATTTTAATAATGTTAACACATTTTAATCTCATAAGTAACAGATGTTTGTGTACATATATTCTGAAAATGTTGTACCAAATTCATTAATGAATCTATTTCAATTGAAACACATGTTGCAAATGGGTCCCATACCTAATAAATCTCTGCCATGAGAGTAAAAAATTTTACACCTCCCATTAGGCAGACAGTATATTGCTACTGTGTAAAGTTCAAGTGTTGAAATATATGCACGATAATTATCCATGAGCAAAGAATCAAAGGCAGCTAACATTGATATAACAGTAGGAAAGTCCGAAATTATAGGAAGTGCACTATTTAGCAAACCACTATAACTATCACTGTATGTCAACTGATAATTAACGTAGCTTAAGTTATAACCATAACAGACAAATCTGTCAAAAATAGGAGCCCCTGTTTGCATGATTGTGACAAAGCTGAATACATATTATTCTCAATGTTTATAATTTGAACCAAGTCAGCTGAAGAGGTTATTGATTCCTGAAAATTTAAACAAGTGCCGACAGACCCATTGCCACACGTTGCAATTGTGTGCCTGCATTTGCCGTACCTAATACTTCAACATTACCTTGACTGTAATGGTGTGGCAATAGTTTTAGTTGGATCAACAATTCCTGGACCTGGGTTGTTTGTACGTCATACAAATAGATCTTTGTAAAGCCACAGATGATTAATTTGTTACATTTCATAAAATGTGAACCAAACGTTTCAATACTGGCAAATAAATGGCCTCTAAGTAAAACAAAAGTAAGATAGAAAACCAGAATTTCCCCTTGAAGCATCCTCTAAATTCCTTTGCCACCAAATAAACAGAATGCATATCAACGACTAGTAGGTATTGTTGAAACAATTCCCCATTTGGACTTCGTCGCATGCCCATACTGACAATAACAGTAGTTCTAAGAACAGGTCAGATTGCTAAAAGTCGGATCAGTTTTTCTCAGGTATTCTCAGTTTCACTCAAATCTGCTCCAAGGTTCTCAGAGATCACTAGGAGCTGATATGACCGGCATGGTGATGGCGATCAGTTTGAATGACCTTTATGTCGATCCCCGCTCTCGTGCAAAGTGTTTATTTGCAAAACAAATTAGAAAAAAAATATATAATTTTGTCTTTAATGTCAACAACTTACCATTGGTTCCACAATCAAAAAAGATTTATTCTAACAGCTCGATCCGTACGACCGCGAGTTTGAATGGGCGGACAGGTGCAGTCAAGATGCAATGATTCAGGCGCGACCATGCACATCCAAGAGAAAATGACACATCCATTAAGGGCTAGACTTTCAAAAGTCCTTCGTCTCGTTTAGATTCGCGTCCGAAAAATCACGCTTCGCTCGCCAAAACATTTTCTCCTGGGAAATTGTGGCAAGTCTACTTAAGGGCTTGAAACGTGAAAGGGTTGGTTGATTTCTTCAAACACGCACTGTTTATTTTGTCATGCAAAATGGACTGATATTCCAAGCATACATACATTTTTTAAAATGAAAAGAAGTATTAGAGTCTTAAAAGACTCTAATACTTCTTTTCAATTCTTTCTATTAATTTTTCTGACTCAACAATACTGACATTTTTCAGCAGCTATTAATTCTTTTGAATAATCCCCTACCCCCCGCCGCACGTAAAGGTATGCAAACATAAAATTTCCTTCCACTAATGTCACACGGAAAACAAGAAACGGAGGGCATTTTATACCTCATGCGCTTAGCTGCGTATGAGTAATTAACGCAAGAAAAGCAGTGAGGTTTCTAAGCTCAATTCTAGCCTCGCTTTCATTCACAGGCCAGGTAACTAAGCACACAACTGCAAAAACAGTAATTTGAGACAGAGTCAACGTCATTCCTTTTAACTTGATTCTCAAAGTTCGTATTTGCCCTAAATTTATAAGAAAAACAGACGTTAAGGAGAAAGTTCAGTCCTCAAATTATTATTTAAATAGATGTTTTTTAGTACTGTGATCAATATGTATAACGGCTGTTGCTTTGCTAATGATCACATATTGACAGATACTTAGGAAATGTAACCTTTCAAAGCTGGTTGTGTTCCTTTCATTTTTTTGTTAGAATGTCAATTATAACATCTCATAACAAAGAGAATTTTTTCCATTTGTGACTGCAATCTGAGAAAAGGAAGGGAATGGGGGTAGGAGACCAATTAATAGTGAAAGCGCTGATACTCCTTGTTCTCAATGATATGATTAGGCAAATCTGTACCAAAGCATGTAATTATACAACACAAGGGAGAACAGTTTCGTTTTCCTTTCCTTTATATAGGCATGCTATGGAACTAGTCCGGGGCCATGTGTAATCCCGTGGGCATTTCATGAACATTTTAGTTTCTTTGAAGAAATCTATACTTTAAGAGGTGTTGAATCGTAAAAAAGTTGTCTGCAATTTTTTCAAAGTCATTTAAGATTAATTTATGCAAATTAGATTTTTGACCCGCAAAACACCGGGTACTCGAGTCGGGATTTGTTATATATGTCCCAAAATGCTCCCATAATGCACAAAACTGTGCATGCGTTCGCTCTTAAGTCTGTTCTATCATGTAAAGCCTCTGCAATCCCTTTTCCACAGTTTTAGAATTATGACAAAAGTCGAGTGTCATTGCTGTACAAATGTTAATGTTCCGTTAAGGAATGCTTAATTACAAAGCATAAATGATTTAGCATTAAGCAAAGCATTTCCTTGTCCAATAGAACTTAATTATCATGGTCTGAGTTCTAACCTAGCAGATGGGCCTATATATGAAGGTCCTCGTCGTCACTAATATCCCCTGTTATATGCTCAACTGTATCAGCGTTACCGATCCTGTTCGTACATTTCACTTCGCATGAACCACACATATCAGTGCATTTTAGGTTGTGCTTCCTGCACGTACAGCTCATTGTGATGCAGATTCCTTTGCATCCACACTTAATCAACTGCAGTACGGCCTTAGGTGCAGGTGGGAGTGTGGTTGGAACCGGATGCAGTGTATCCCCATCTTGTTGCCATCCGTGTAATATCGGGCTAGGAATGCTGGGATTTGGGTTGTCGCAAGACTTCCAAACCAATGCAACGAGATTAGCACGTCTTGTCATCTGGTGTAGAGCCGCTTTAGTAGGGGGCAGCTGTTCATCTACGTGTTGTTTCTTGCTAAAGAACAACCATCGGACCTCTCATATGGTTCTTAGCTGTGTCGATGGGATGTACAACTGGCAGACAAAGCGCTCTAGCGTCATGTATATATCATCTGGGATGGTGTCGGTGGTTCCCAGGCTGGAAAAAGCATCGAGTACTGATCGTTCGGCTTTCTTTAGTGTATTCCAACAAGACACTTTGCTTTTTCCACTGATAGTGCCTGTCTGATCACATCCTGAAAAAGCGTGAAAGCCAGGTAAAGCCTTCACAAGTTCTTCTCCTACCGCCTCGTAGAGTGGGCCTAGTGGAATACTTCTTCGTTTTCCTCCTGTTCCAACAATGACTGTAGTGTCTGGACAAAGTCTCTTGTAAATCCAGAGCGTCAGAACGAGTACGTCTGTATCTGGACTCTGAATGGTTATGGACGTTGCTCCTCTCTGTGTGGCGTCTAGAGCATGTAGGAGCATACGAGTGTCTGCTTCCTCCTGTTCACTCCTTAAATGCTGAATCGGTAGGCTATTAGAAGCCATACAGTCACCTTTAGAGGTTACTACATACGTCGTCTGCGAGTCTTTCTTGCACTCGATAAGTTGTGCTGCAAGGAAGATAGCCAATGTCTCCTTATTCTGGCTGCAGCTCAAAAGATCCTTCATCGTGATCTTGTCTATAACAGCATCCACAGTAATCTTGTATACCACTGCTCTGCTTGTGCCCGTTCGTTTCTGGCGCTTTCCTTCTTTTAAGGAGTTTGGGATATCGTAGCGGTCAAATACAACATGCACCTCGGTGGCACCTTCAGACTTAGAATCAATGACCTCTGTGAAGTGGCTTGCTAGGTCACGCCCATTTCTTATCCACGGTGGCTTTCCCATTGCCTGAACGACGGCCATGGCATCAATAATGACCACTTGCCTACTGGAGGGATCTGCAGAGTGAGGTTGTACTCTAGACGTTTGTGGTTGCTGTTGGGCCGGTAAAAGGCTTTCTAGGATGTTCATCAGCTTGCTCTTGGCAGCGCAGTGTCGCAAACTGCCATTAGAGAAGAAGAGTGCCCTTGGATACTCGGCTAACTCAAAGGTACTGATGGTTTCCTTTATGTCAAGATCAGGCCTTGAGAGAATGACGACTAAGAAGCGTGCGAAGAGAGCTCTATCATCCTTTAAGGGTGCGACGCCACAAGTTGTCTTGTTTTTGTTTTTTTGCCAAGCAGACTTCCATGACTTCAGATTTGCCTTTTTCATGGGGCTCCAAACACTTAACTTGGCCTCGACGATTCTCTCTTGACCAAATGTCTCAAACAATTCGCTTGGCCGATCTTATCTCGTGTTAGGACTCCCTCCTTGATGTCATCTGGCATTACTGCTTTCGTGATGATGTTCACCAGATGACGTTCCTCTGTCGCGAAAGGGTCACTCACTTTGAGGAAATCCTTCATCTTCTGTACATTTTCATCATAGCGTTTTGTTATCACATCGCTTAAATCGTGATGATGCGGTGATGAAGCTCTTTGTACCCCCACCGTGTGCTCAGCTTGCGTCGAAGTCGACTTAGTTCTGGCGCCACAAGGAACCATCTTGCCATGGCTGCTGGTTGCTGTGTTAGACCTTTCAGCCCTCCCCGAATCTTCATCAACTTGTTGACGTGTTCTATAGCGTGGTCCGGTCCAATTACACAGAAAGGGATCTCATTTTTGTTTACACAAAAGTTTTCAGTTCAGAAACCACGCCCGAAAGTATCCACTTTAGTAATGTAAAGAGCTTGGTAGGGACAATATCTTGCGCATCTATGTCGAGCGTACCTTCGAAGTGCCAAGTATTTGCCTCCTGGATTTCTCTGCGAATTATCTTTGAGCAGTCATAAAGCAGTCAATGCATTGTCATAATAACAATACATTGATTCACAGATAATTCGTGTACACAGTAGTAATCGTCAGGTAAATATGCTTTCGCACAGTAATACCAAACAAGAAAGGAAGAATAACCTGCATAACCAAATAAGGTGTTGAGTTGTAAAGCACAGGAAGACCATCAAAACGCATGCTTTGTCTTACTAGATTAAGACAGGAGTATAATTATTTATTACCTGGAGTCGAAGAATCGACCAAAGAATTAAAAGAAAACTTTAAAAGTCCAGAATTAGACTCTTAAATTCAATGGGGATTCATTTAAGATATGTAGTAAATAACTGGAGTAAAGCTATTGACCAAGTAAAGAACAAGTGTTGCTAAATTAAAACCTCGTGTTATTATCCTTTTAACATCCGTTCTATTCGTTTAGTCTTTGAAACAGTCAAAATGTAATTTCACTGCAATTTTAAATGCATTTTATTCAATTCAACAAGTTTCGAATCATACTAAAGATATTTTCTTGTCAGTCCTCAGCTGTAAAATGACGTCATATCTAATTTGCATAAAACAGGCATACATAGCTTTCAAAAAATTACAGACAACGTTTTGTCGATTCAATACCATTTACACTATAAGTTTCCGTAAAGAAACTAAAATGTTCATAAAATGCCCACGAGAATGATTTTTCCGACACATGGCCCCGGACTAAACCTTGGTGATTCCAAAACTGGCAAAGGGGATAAGGATGGATGGTGAAAGGATAATAAAGCTCTCAGGGCAATGGAGTGTATACATCAGGGGCAGTTGTTCGAAAGACGATTAATTTAATCCAGGATTAGTGTAAACTTTCGTTTTTGGTGAAAGTTCAGTTTGGTTATTCTTGTTTTTCAAGATTGACTTCTTCTAATGTAAATTTTTCCCGAATATCAGCATTGATCAGCATTTGGGAGAAGAAAAATAAACTCCTAGGTTAAATTTTAATCTGGGGTTAGCGTTAATCGGCTTTTGAACAACCGGGCCCAGATGTATCGATCCCCTTGAAGATGAGGATAAAGATGAAGAGGATGAGCAACTGACGTGTCCAACCTTTAGTCAACTTTCTGATGACCTCTCAAGCAACCCTGTGGTAACAATGTCTTCACCCCTTCAGCAGCCAATTAGTCAGCCTCAGCCTCTAGATCAGGCAGATCCACTGTTGTCGGTGCCTATAGAATTGCCTGTAGAAGTGCCTCCATTTATTGATTGACCTATGGAGTGATCAGTCCACTCACAATAATTGTGATGTAGTTATTAGTAATGTCGTAGCAACTTCTCCAACATGCAGTGATGAAGTGCCAACGAAAATAATAAGAGTACACAGGTCCCTCATTAGAAAAGATATGATTGAGATCTTTCTAGATCTCTCAATATTGAAATTTAATTTAAATGCCATCATTATAAATCAGCATGGTATTGAAGAGGCTGGACAGGGCAATGGGGTGCTAAGGGAAAAATTTTCTTTGTTTTGAAAAGATTGTTATGAGTCACACATGTTGGGAGAGTGTTAGAGGGTTCCCTACATCAGGCATGATTTCGACAGAAAAAAGTGGGAGGCAGTTGGAAGGATACTTGTTAAGGGATATACTGATTGCCAATATTTTCCCCTTAAGATAAGCAAAGCTTTTTTCACTGGTTGCCTTTTTGGGGAGGGAGTGTAACCTCCATGATGTTGCAAGACTCCTTCAAGCACTGTCTCTAAATCTGAGGCTAGTGTAATAGAGGGCTGTTTGTCTGATAGCATTCAGGGACGATGCAGAATTACTTGACTTTTTGTCAGCTTTTGATTGTAAACGAAGAGTTACACAAGAAAACCTAGTGGAAATAATCGGAGAACTTGCCCACAACGAAATAATTCAGAAACTTCAATATGCAGCTGATTGCTGGGGGCCTATTGTTTCTCTCCTTAAGTTATATTTTCCTGATATGTGTTCTTTGCATGAACCGTATTCCTCTATACTGCCAACCAATGTCAAAGTTATTTCCCTCCTTAAAGCAACACCCCTTACAGCGGAGGGGGAGACCTTAGCCCACTTAAAGAGATTTATAAGAGGTCTTGACGAGTCCAAACTTGCCACTTTTTTGAGATTTACTACAGCATCAGATGTTCTTGTTACTGATACGCTGACAATTTCTTTCACAAACAATGAGGGTTTTCAAAGACGGCCAGTTGCTCACACATGTAGCTACACGTTAGAACTACCAAGCACCTATTCAAGTTTCTGTGAGTTCAGAGAAGAGTCACGGCTGTTTTAAATGCAGATAATCGGAAAATGACCTTAGTTTAAAGACAAATGATGCTCTCATTTACATTTGTTTAACCACCTAATCTTCTGTCACTTTGTTTAAGTCTGGTAATAGTTGAGGTTTCATCGTAAAAGGAACCGTGTTTGATAACGGCTCTGTCACAGTATCAGAGTAAGGTACATCTTCTACAGGTCTCTACAAGAAGAAAGGAAAGGAGATTAGAGGTACGTTTTACCTGGATGGCAGCCAAACTGACCAACTCCTTTTAATGAAGGTTGTGTGTGCAAAAAGACTTCACCGCCGGTGTAGTCATTGCCAGAGACATCAAAAAGTTGATCTGGATTTCGAATTCATGTCCTCCCTGGCGCAGGTTACCTTTTTTTCACTGCAAGCTGCCTGTAGGGCAAAGGAAGCTCTCCACTCAAACCCTGAAACATAATGGCAACGAAACTTTAACAATTTTCGTTGATTTGTTTTAGACAGCAAAATTGTTCCAGAATACATTCGACGGAGCGAGGATCTTGAAGAAATGGGTCCTGACCATCCTCTCCACAGCCTTGTTTGCAAGTGCCTTGAAAATATACCCGATCAAAGACCAACTGCGGCAGACCTTGTAAAAGCCCTGCTAAAATTATCTAAGCCTACTGAAGGGAAAATCTCTGGTTACCCTGCTGTTGAAAAAGATCGGGCTCACGTCGCATATTCAGTCTGACCACAAATTCAAGCTTTTGGTTTTGGGTGAGTCCGGCGTTAGAAAGACTTCGCTTCTTTCTCGTTTCCTAGACCCCGATAGTCCGTTCCTTGATGTACCAGTCCCAAGCACCATCGTTTCCGAGGAACACTTTTAGCGGCTACGTTTCCGAAATAAGTCTGTCCATCTTCACCTTGTAGATGTTGGCGGCCACAAGTTCAGCCCTACGGCCAACTTCGTTCCGCAGATATTCCGCCGCGTCCAGGGCGCGGTTATTGACTTTGATCTCACTTCCCAAGTATCTTTCTTAGAGGTGTCAAAGTGGCTAGAAGCTGTGAAGGAGAAATGCAATGAGGGATTACCAATTGTACTCGTTGGAAACAAAAATGACGAGTTGAAGAGGTGGGTTGATTCAATGAAAGTCGCACATTTTGCTTCCAACGAAACTTTGTTCTACATCGAGGCTAGCGCGAAGTCCCGAGAGAATGTCGATGAAATATTTTTCGTTATCATAGATTTAATGATTGAGCGGGAAAACCTACTGGGATCCTCGCCGGAGGCGAACTTGCTTCTTTCTTCGCTGCGAAGCACACTTACGGCGGAGGATCCGATAGAAAGGAATCTAATTGCTGAACGCCAGCGGTCCCCTCGCCATAAGGTTCTTGATCCAGGTGTTATCATTCTGGAAGGGGCGAGCTCTACTGGTGAGGAATCAAACGGTAAAGAGACATCACAAAGTAACAAGAAAGATGCAACTAACTCGGACGGAAAACGCAGCTGTTGTGTTTTGATATAGACAAGTGAGTATACTAAGAAAGCCAGAACAGTTTTAAAGGAAACCTCCACTGTTTTAACAAACGTCCCCTAAAATGTTCCATGTCTAGTTATTAGAAGATCTGTAACGAAAAAAAATGCGTTACCGAGTGAAATAATCCAGGCGAAGAAGAGAGCAATTCTTTGCTTGAAAATTTAGGCACTCACGATCGCCTAGCGACCTTTGTGGTCGATGACCTATTATGCCAGCTGATGTGGAATTTTTTGGAAGAATCGTCCATGCATGTATGCATGCATGCATACATACATACATACTTAATTGACTACCAGGGCCAATGAAACACAATCACGACAGAACAGAACATTCAACAACAACTGTTAGGAATCCCAACTGGCAGGAGGCAGACCAGTTGGCTATTTACAAGTACATCTGAGAAGCGCCCTAACCGCTGGACCACACATGGAAACCAAGACATTATGAAGATATCTCTTGGTTTCCATGTGTGGTCCAGTGGTTAGGGCGCTTGGAGGTTCCCTTTAAACTAGGCGACGTGGTAAAGCTATTGAGGCTCCATTAAGGTAGTGGATTTTTTTTTTGATTGTCATGCTTCCGGCTGCTTCGGGTCAGAGGCCCGTTTTTCGAAAGTCCCGAAACTTTACGGGCCATTTTCGGGTGTCACAATTTCCTTTGTATCTCAAGAACGGAGAGGATTTAAGTCATCAAACCTCAGTCATTTTTCTTTTTATTACCTTTAAAACATGTTAAAAGGTTGACTTTCCAAAACGAGCGGTTGGCAGTTTCACAAATGGCTTTTCGGTACTTTCGAGAAACAGGCCCCAGATCCCGCTCTGAGAATCAACTTGACTTGGTTTTGGTGGTGATCAATCCCATCATAGGCAATTTGTAGCCTACTTCACTTAGTTGGCTTTCTTTACATACACAGTCCCCACAAGCTACAAGATCTGGATTCTTCTGTGTGTAATCGTTAAATGCACCCAGAAATCTCCTGACTGTATATAGATCAAAGAGAGTGGAAAAAAATTGGCATCGAACAGTACGAGTTTCTTTAATTTAAGTGGCTCAAGCCAGTTTCGGTAATTGCAAGAGAGTGTCTTATTTCAAGGAATGACTTTGGAACACTTGTTAACATAACGGCAATGTTGTGGTACCCAGCGCATGAGACACCAAAGGAACTCATCATTGTGGCGAAATGGGTCACCATAGCAACAGGAAAGCTATCTAAAAAAGACACTATATTTTGTTTGGAAACGCTTATATCCACAAAAACCAACTCGTTGGCCGTTTTTTATTCATCTGCCTAAAGAGAATATGGGGGTAGGACGACGACACCTTATTGGTCAGTTGGTGTGAAAGTGGACCGCGTGGCCATGGTAACAACAGATGAAAATAACCTTCCCAGTGCGGTTGTGATCTAAAAATAGATTTCAAATAATTGTCATGGAGCGCAGGGATTCGCTCTCACCTCATATTCTCTTGTTTGCCTTCAATCTGAAGTTTGCTTCTCATGATTCGTGTTAGTACAACGAAAAATACCAATACTGCTTGTATTACTTACCTCTTTAATCTCGTACCCAGATCTCACTCTGTCTCTCTGACCGTGGGAAGTCTGAGTACGAGATTAATACAACTTAAGTGAGTTCGAGGTCCGTACTATAAGTTCGGGCTATAAATCAACGGTAAACACGCATGCGGGAAAGGAACTATAGTTGAAATCAAATGAAAGGTTCAACGCCACAAACATTGCGTCAAAATCCGAAAAACTAGTAAATCATCTTAGCTTTTGAAAAAGTTTCTAGCATGATTCAAACAGTTTTACAAGTTTATAGAACAAAATCGGCAGGAAAAACTAGCAAGAGAATGTTTTATGAAAGTTTCAAGTTTTGTGGGCCGTACAGCGGGCCGTTCTACATTCTCGTCACCAGAGCCCCGGATCGACTCAAGGCTCTGAGAAACTCTGTGTAGGAGAACATGCGCCGTAAGGTTCTTATGGCCAAAAATTAGCTATTTGAACCTTACGGCGCCTGCTCACTCCTCGTGCTAAAATGAATGCACCAATTAGAGACGCTTTTGATTGTTCTTCGCGAAAACCAATGAGAAGACGCTTTGTTTTAGGGTTCCCCAGAGCTCTTCTCTCCTTCAGTCAAGAGAAGATCTCTGGGGTCGAGATTGGCCGTTCTGTAGAATATGGCCCGTTAATGAAGCCAATCGCAGTGCGCGTACTATTTGAGAGATATTAAGCCTGGTTTTCACTAGCGACGCAAGCATAATTGCAAGCACAAGAGCGATTATTTCATCGGGAAAACGGGATTGACGCAAGCATAAGCACAAGCGTTCATACATACATACATACTTAATTGACCGCTTCCCATAGGGGCTTTTCAGGGTCAATGAAACAATCAACGAAACAACAGAACGCAACAACAACAACTGTTAAGAATCCCAACTGGCTGGAGGCAAACCAGTTGGTTATTTACAAGTGCAGCTGGGAAGTTGAACCAGGGACTACCAGTATCAAATTCAACGAGTGGTCAGAGCGGGTCTTGACCCCGGGATCTCCGGATCTCAAGGCAAGCGCCCTAACCACTGGGCTACACTAGTACTGTAGGCACAAGGATCAAAATGTTTCCTTTTCCTTGTGGTTGCGCTTATGCTTGCGTCATGTGAAAACGAAATGCAGCAGAAGCACCAGGAAACTTGCTACTTCTGGCCAATGAAAACACTCGTTCCAGATTCTCCGCGTCTGAGCATTTGAACAAAGTGGCGGATGCGGTGGTTGATTTTGATGCTTATGTCGATGTTCGTTTTCACTAGAATGAGCTAATTAGGCCTGCGCTTGTGCTCGCGCTTGTGCTTGCTCAAAGCGAGGGACAAATCGTGCGTGCAAGTCGCGATTGGTTTTGGTTTTCCTTCTCATTGGTTGATAAACTGGCGCGAGATTTTTAAACCAATCACTAAGCGTAGCAATTGCAATCGCGTAATTACTTTCGACAGTCATTTGAAAACTGCTCTATCACCACTTATCATGGTAACATAAGCAGTTGCTTACGATATTAGAGCATTCGAATCAGTTCGTTTTGAAGCACGAAACGTCAACTCACAGATCTTTCTTACGGTGATTAATTAACCTTTGTAAGCTCGTTTAGTAAAACCAAATTTTCGTGCTTAACTCCCCACCGACGCAGCGTCACTAGAAACTAAACCCTTCATTGCGACAGAATTGCGTTCTCCTGTTTGTATTTTGAAGCACGTCGCCTTCGTCCTCGTCTTTCCTTTTATTACTGAACAAGAAGTTTGCCATCGTTTTTCGTTAAGTATAAGCAACCGTCAGGCTTTTTCATCCCTGTGAATAAGAAAAGTAAACCATCAAAATCATTCGACAAATCAAGAGATCATGTCACGCGCGCACGAGCGGCAACTCGCGTGTAGCGGGAAAAATGAGCGTGTAATCACTCGCTTATGGGTGATGTTTTATTCCCGTTATGACTCATTCATAGTGCATCGACAAAGAAGAAATTAACAAATTCTTGACTTTAAAACTTATACACGTTTTTGCCTCGTGTCATGTTAATCTCGTTTGTTCCGTTTTTGATTCCTAAATCGCGAAATTGCAAGAATGGTCTTGCTACGGATATTGATTACCTTATTGAAGGAAATCCTCCTGATGTGTTATACCGCGATCCACGAAATTACTTCATTATAGGAAATTAACGTTCGTGTTTATTAACGTATTTGAATTAACGCGACTTTAATAGATCAATTTCGATATGTTAAAATTCATCTTGGCAGCGATGCCTAGAGGACACAAACAAAGGAAACTGGATGAACATGTTTATTCATTTCTTTTGTTTGTGTCCTCTAAGCCCCACCACCACCATTAACGCGAAAGAGGGGGTAGAGTTTCAAAATATTGGAAATTAACGCGTCTGCTACACCCCCACCCCTTTCCCCCCCCCCCCCCCCCCCCCCCCACCTCATAAAAAAGACAAAGAATTTGCTGAAAACACGAAGGAAATGTAGTTTAAGTTCAGTAACCGATTTAAAGTGCGTGAATTGGAATTAAAATGGTAATAACGGTGGCGGAAATTAACGCTCGACTTAATTAACAGCGCGGAAATTAACGTTAACACAAGTTAACTGGACTTAAATTAACGCGAACTTTTAAATTCGTGTTAATTTCATGAAGCGTTAATTTCCTAATTGGTATTAAGGTAAGTCGAAGGGACTGGTTATGAAACCCTGGGAATTTCAAAAGCAGGAACAATGCTGTCGCAATTAGATGTTGAATCAACCGTAACCCTGCACAATCGTTTGTCTTTGGTTCGCAAGTTAATTTCGAAAAATTAGTCGAAGCTTTTGATTGGTTGTCCTGCCGAAAAAAGCGTGTTTTTGTCGGGTTTTGTGCAGGGTCAAGGCCAAAAAAGCGAGCAAAAACATGAAACAAAGAAACTTGTCGAGTTTCATAACCAGCCTACATCTATTAACTATGGGTAAGTCAGCATTTGAAGGTTCATAAAGCAGCTATTGATTGCAGAGCGACTTCTTCAACCAACACCTGTGCATCTTGTCTTCAAAAGAACTTCAGC
>NC_090879.1:4199603-4202103 GCF_036669935.1 Montipora foliosa
AGAACTATATAGACAAGATGGCAGTGAACGCGATCGCTAATATGGCTAGTTGAACAAAGGATATAAGCTAGACCACTACAAGAAACAAACTGTTTAACCCTTTCACTCCCAATGGTGCCACTTATAGATTTTACTCTGTCTAACGCCAGACGATTTTACTCGTCAATGGGGAACCCCACGGGGCTTAAAGGCTTAACAACAGCTAGATTCACTCAAAAACTATGTCCCCATTAACAATAAAAAAAAAGCAATAGACAAAAAACTTATCTCCGTAGTCAATGGTACACTGAGCGGGAGGATGTTTGTCCGCGGTGAAAATGGCACAAGCGTGAGGCCATTTGTTGCTGTGCCAATGTTTTTACTTTGTCTTCAGAAGATTCCAATATGGCGTCCATTTGTTTGTGCAGTTATTTTCTTTGTCGTTGTCATCTTCAAAGTAGTTCTCAATGAGGTACCCGCTGCTCATTAAAGAATTAGTATTTTGACTTGTATCACTTTTAAAAGTTGCGTCCATTTCAGTTACATTCGAGTACATTCTTGTTTCATTCAATTCGCGGAACGACCCGGCCGTTTCGAAGCTGACGCTTGACATCTTTTAGTGTGGGTCTACCGCGAAAAGCCTATGCCTTTCTTTGTATGTGTTTTGAGCGCCCCAAGAAGAAATCGATTAAGCCAACGCAACGTCGAGCTTCAGTAATCTCAAACAACGCATCACAGTGCTCTTCACGACCTTGGATCACGTGCTTTGTTTTAAATAACCATTGTAAACAGCGCCACGTAGCCTCTATTGTGCATTACCCAATCAAAACACCGCCACGTGCTTTCTATTGTGCATTGCCCAATCAAACACCGCCACGTTTTTCTATTGTGCGTTTTGCTGCGCAGGAAAAAAAACAGTGAAATCTGACGTCTTTTATAACTCGTCCCCCTACGGGCCCGAGTAATTTTTGATTGAATGACAAAATACCAGTTATATTTCATAATCTTAGAGGCTATGATAGTCATTTTATAATGCAAAATATTGGTGAAATAGCTAAAAAACACACTTACGAAAACAAAAATGGTGAAAAATGTCAAATGAATATTAATGCTATTCCAAACAATATGGAAAAATATATGGTTTTCATGCTTGGTAGTCATTTAACATTTATTGATAGCTTACAATTTTTTAAGTCAAGTCTTGAAAAATTGGTAAGTATTTACATGACGAAGCATTTAAATACACAAACGAAGAATTTAAAAATAATTTTCATATTATGAAACAAAAAGGAATTTATCCTTATGGTTATATGGATTCATTTGGAAAGTTTTCTGAAACTGATTTGCCAAGAAAAGAAAACTTTTACAGTATATTAAAGGGCCTGTGTCACGATAAAGCGCATGTGTGAGCTTGATTGACAACCACACAATTTTCAACCAATAGAAATCTTCACACGACGCGCGCGAGATGAGATATTTATCGTTCGATGTATCGTGGAAATAAAATGGCGAAGCACAAGCAGTGTTTCCGCCGACCCCTTAGGAGAAAAACGTAAGGAAACTCGATGAAATTGTTTTGGGCAAAAATGTGAACCATTTGTAAAATTTCCAGGCCTTTTTCTCAATGGAATTCTTCACTTGTCATGCTACATAGCCTCGAGTGTTCTGCAGTTGAACGTCAGGGATGACCGTGGAAAACTGTAGGAAAAATATCTATCTTACACAGAGACTTGCATATGTGGAACAGGGACGAAAACATGCATGAAACAAGGTAGGCGATAATATATGTTCAACACTCTTTTTTCACAGCGATTGCGGTTTCCGGCAGGCCGAACAGACAAGCTGAGTTGTTTATCAAGGCCTGTTAACCGGTAGTACTCGAGCTCCGATGCGATTTTCTCAATTTGAAAGTGCTAGTAAAAAACAGGTGTCGCTGATGTGCCTCAGGGAAATCAAGAACATTTGATGAGCGAGGAAGAAAAGAATCAGAAGAAATCAAACATTCAGAACGTACAATCAGTGATGAATACACGCCATATTAGAAAATCTCCATGCATTCAAATATATTTTGGTTGCCTTACTTGCAGTAACTTGTTCTGCCAAATCACCTGTATAATGTCAATTTCACCGTTCAGCTGATAAGCATATCACGTTTCACGATTTCTCCGAAAAAAAATAAACGTTCCTAGCCAGTTGTGACTAGTCAAAAATTTATGGAAGTCTTTGTGGGGAGTTCTCTTCTATGTATGTACATCATAAAATCAATAATTTTTGAGGGCAAGACTTCTCTCACGGAATTGCAATGTACTACATTAATAAATAGTCTCTTTCCCTAGGAGTTGATAAATATGGCATGGAAACTGGCCATAAAGGCACTACAGAAGGGAGTGGGAAGCATGGATTATTATGATTGCCTTCTTATGGAACGAGATGAAAATGCCTCTGACCATGAAGATGCCAGCACCTAACTTGCGGATGTACCATAGTCAAGTGGACAACCTACATTTGTATTGATCTATTT
>NC_090879.1:4219603-4244603 GCF_036669935.1 Montipora foliosa
CTCAAACATGAAGACTATAAACAAATGCTATTTAATAACAGACAAATTCATCATAAAATGAAAACCATTAGAAGCAAAAATCATCAACTTGCAAGCTATGAGCTGAATAAAATTTCATTGTCATGCTTCGATGACAAACGATATTTATAGACGACGGATTAAAATCATATGCTTATGGTCATTATAAAATCAAAACACTAAAACAACCTGAAGGATAAAGTTTACTAATAAAGTTTACCGACAAATCTATCTTGAATATATTTATTCGTATGAATTTCCTGTTTCCACTTTAATTATGCAAATATTTAAACACACTTCATGCATCACCTTTTACACAAAGAATTACACAAATGTGTAAAATTTCACTGAAAAATTACACAATTGTGTACACATTTGTAGAAAAAAATGTGTAACTTTTTATTGGTTAAAAATCACGGGTAACGTCCCAGACTTCCATCAACTTCCTGTTTATAATGCCACGCTATGGTATTTCTTTTCTGTTCACTTCGCTCGCCATAATATGGATTCGGTTTTGCAATTCAAAAGCTGTTTTCAATATTCGTTCCCACTTTTGGAGTTAAAGATTTTTTTGCTTCGCTTAAATAAAATACGGAATTAAATATAGAATATAAATTTTTGGATTTCTAAGTTCTTAAAAACTGTGGGAAAAAACCATTTATTTTAGTTGTAAATAATGTCACGCTTTGTGATTCTTTCATGTTCTATTTGATTGATTATGTGAATATTTAAACAAACTCAATTTTTATTTGAATTTTTATTTCAATATACTTTTTATCTAATACTAAACCCATTGTATATTTGTTGCTAATATGCTCCTCATTTTTAATTCCACAGTTAATATAACATTTTAATTTGTTATTAATAATTCTATCTAATACTAAAACCCGTAGCTTTTTCCTATTAATATACTCCATGCTTTATTTTTAACTAAACGCTTTCGATACGAATATCTATTTTCTAAACACTGCATTTTTATCTACAGATATCATCAAATAACAACATCTTTAATAAAAACCCGTTTTGATTTAATTTAAAATAGTTCTATCCGAATAAGCTCTGCTCGTTCCGAATAGCAAAATTGTAATTAAAACACAACCTGTTTCTTTCCATAAACACCATATTTGTTACCTGATTTGTTATCAATAACAGTATAAAATGCTGAGATTTGACAAAAGTTATTAAAACAGTTAATTTTATTAGAACAAAATGCTAAAAATGTGCTGATACCCCCAACCACTATAATGGAGTTTGCTTCCACAGCATCGCGCCGCTATATTTAAAACTGCTTTTTAGAAACTCTCTCCTCGGTTTACGAAGTGTCAGATCCGCTACAATATTGCAGAGATGGTAGTTAGTCTGATCAACATTCCTTCTTACGAAAGAGGTCCTGAGGACGGGCGGGGTGTCCTCATTCAACATTTTGTACATCAATGTTGATTTGGCACGAAGCCGTCTCGTATCTAGTGTATCCCAAGAGAGGGTTTCAATTATATCAGTAGCATGAATGTCATAACTGGCACCAGTTAGAACTCTAGCAGCACGAAATTGAAATATTTGGAGCTTCTCTTTTAGGAATTTGCCGCAGGTGTCCAACAAAGGGTTTCAATATTCCAAGTAAGGCTGTACTAAGCTCTTATAAACCTTTTCAAGTATGTTTGTTTGTCAATGTGACTAAGTTTTATAATGTAGTATTGTTATCAATGATAAATATATGAAAGTAATTGTAAGGCACTAGAAACTGCTGTATGAAGCATCTCTAAGCTTTAACAAGTTCAGTGTAAACTGATGAATTTTTTGACAGTCTCAGGAACTACACCAACATAAGATAGACCAAATTTTTGCACAGCTCTAGCGGCAATACATTTTAAATCCAGTCTTTTCCTTGTCGAAAGAATTCTTCGCGATTCATCGGTTTCGGCAATGTCTATGGGTGTTTTCCTGTCCTTGTTTACTAAATCCTCATGGGCTCCTCCATCTAACAGTGTCTCTAATACATCTCTTAAGAGCTGCACATCGCTGGCACTAGGTTTAAAAGCCACAGCTAAATGAAGAACACTGTCCCCCTCTCTATTGACAACGTTGACACTACACCCAGCGTTTAAAAGCAGTCTTACCGTCTTGACGCATGGAGTCTTGAACACTCGTTCAATTCCAGCTGGAAAATCCACTTTTGTTGGAGTTTTACACCATGATGCCAAGTGGAGAAGAGTGTTTCCCTCACGGCTTCGAGGGTTTAAGAGCAGGAATTGTTTAACTGACTTAAGAATATCTGCTTTGTCTTGTTCCGGTCCTTGCACTTTGGTATACAGCATTAGAAGGTTCAATGCATAATAAAGCAGTTTTTCTAATTCGTCAACCTTAGATACCTTTTGAAGGTTTCTGGATTGTAGTTCCTGTTCCTGCAATCTCTTATATTCAAAACACAGATCATCAAACACTTCTTTTATAAACGCTGACCTTAAGACCACGTTTTTTACCAGCATCTCCGCAAATACACCAACAAGATAATCCGGTATAGTGTCTGTGATCGGCCTATTGCAGCGTCTGGTTATTTGCATGGCATGTCGCCACAAACCAATGCAAAGATCATAGCTGCCACAGTCTGCGTAAATGGCTCCACAGTATCTGATTGGAAAGATAATTTCTGCATTGTCATTCCCAAGGATTCTTTCTCTGATTAAAAGGCCCTCCATGCGTATGGTATGATTATCATTCTCCAATAAGGAGAGTTCATCAGGAGTGTTACTCTCCTTTCTATTCTGGTAAGCACCAACAGTTTCCATTTCCGTTTTGAGGAAGGGACAGGATGGGTCTTTAAATCTCTCATCCATGCCACTTTTCATGTAAAAATATGCTTTTTGGGGCTGTTCATTCGCCGCCATAGTGGCACCTAGAAGCTCAAGGGCATCAATTCTCTGTTCTGTTTTGCATTCCGCTTTACTGCAAAAATACTCAACCAATTCAGCTTTACTGTTATTACTAGCTGAAAGAAGTGGTGTTAATCGATTACAGTTTGGCACCTGTACTGCTCCGAAAGCAAGTAGCTTATTGACGATCTCAAGGTGCCCAGCCTCTACAGCATAGTGGAGAGCCGTGTCACCGTTCTTGTCTTGTAGATTTACATTTGCACCGTGTTCGATGAGATAGGTAGCAACACTCATGTGCTCTTTATAGCATGTTATCATAAGAGGGGTACTCCCAATTTCATTAGTCGCATTAATATCAGCGCCTTCCTCGACCAAATATGTCACAATATCAAACCACCCGCTGTAAGCGGCTGCTCTCAAAGGAGTAGATTTCGTGGAAGTTCGGCCGTCGATTTCAGCATTTCTGTCGATCAAAAATGCCACAACATCAAGATGTCCAGCTGCAGCAGCCGCCCACAGAGGTGTACAACCCTCAATCGGATTTGGATTATCCTTGTTTTCAAATTTCAAAGTTCCCCGAGCTTCGATGTCTGCTCGGTAGCTCAGAAGCTTCTTCACAGAATCCAGGTTTCCATTGCGTGCAGCAATGATCAGCGGAGTCACGACTTGATTGCCATCTTCCGTTTTCGCTTCCAACGCTATGCTTCTCTCGCTAGCGTTCATCTGTTTCAGAACATCGCAAAGTACGTCAACCACATTGTCTCGAGCAGCTTTGTAGAGTGTATCCACATTTCTTATGTTGTCATCCATTTTATAGCACTGTAAAGCGTTGTAAGCCAGAAATTTAAACTATACTTCCGGCATGATTTACTGGAATGATTACATCATGCGTTGCTCGAATACCTCTTGAAATTAACTAATTCACCTGATCCTTAAGTCATAACCGTTTGAAAATTCTGCAATTAATTCAACCAAATTTAAATTGCAAACATGAATCAATTCAGTCACCAAATTATCATAAGTTCAACTGTCTGACTGCTTATTTGTCAGTAGGCCCGGTTTTCTTTAGAGTTTTGTTTGCTTTCTTTGTTCTTTCAGGAGAACTGATAATGTCACGCAGTAGGTTGCGTGACTCCGTTCGGAGCATGCGTTGGCGGGTAGTAAGAGGCACGCGACAAAAGATTTTGTTGAAGTTTTGAACACTGGCTAATGTATCAGTGTATTCTAGCTGCGCCCATGCACCACCCCCACCCCCGGACTAACACTGTGTTGAACTACTTTTTTCTGGGATTACAAATTCCCTTGGGCGGGAATACTTTAAGCTAACGAATGCCCCGTGGCAGGGACCAAGGGAGGACGAAATACATCATTAATTTTAATTAAGTAACGTAACGTAACGTATTAAACGTTATTCGCTTACACAATTACTGGTAAACCAAGTAGTTTACATTATGGGTCGAAGAGAAATAGAAATGAATGATATAGCTAAATTAAGAGAGAGCAGTAGGTGATAAGAATTGTACTGGTATGAGCGATAGGAGAGCGCAGGGACGAACTCTTACCGGAGTGAGTAGTCGTAGCAGGATCACGTGAAAAACCAAAACCCCTTTATAGGTGAGCAACCAATCTCTAGAGACACAAATAACGATGATGAAATGTACAAATGCTGGATGACGAACAAAAGGTCAAAATGAGGGCTGTATTGTTTGTGTAATCCAACATGGCGGTGATGCAAACCAAGAATACCGTCATGAAACTCGTGCCAGTATGAGATTTTTCATGTAAACACCCCTTCAGTCGCCCATTGCATGTAAACTCTGAAAAAGAAACTGGACCACTGGGGTATCGAGGTACTCCGACTTTACGTGGGAACCATGAACCGTATAATTAATGCTTTATTTACAATGATACTCAATTACATAATAATTGTTAAGATATACGAGTACGATGAAATAAGTTAGCGAATGAACAGAAAAGAATCAACACAAATACTGGGAACTAAGCTTACTTCTGTGGCGGGTTTCCCCGCAATTAACACAATTACGTCTATAACTGCGAGGATCATAACTTTACTTGATTTCGTACCCGCAGTTCAGTATATGATTCATTTCATATATCATTTCGTTCATTGATTCATTCCTCACTGAAAAATTAGAACCCACAAATGACCAGCTCCCTACGTCAGTGGCTTCATAGCTCAGTTGGTTAGAGCGTCGCATAGCTTTACTTGATTTCATACCCGCAGTTCAGTATATGACTCATTTCATGTATCATTTCGTTCATTGATTCATTCCTCACGGGAAAATGAGAACCCACAAAGGACCAGCTCCCAACGTCAGTGGCTACATTGCTCAGTTGGTTAGAGTGTCGCACCGGTATCGCGTAGTCACGGGTTCAAACCCCGGCTAAGTCCTGAATTTTTCAGTCTTCTCTTGAGACTATTTTAGCTTTGTGTTGCTAAATACCAAGAGGCAAGTCCAAGCCTCAACTGACATTCCGGCAGTTAAAATTTTCTTCCTTTTAATATGTGCTGAAAGCGTAGCATTCGTTTTAGAAAATTGGTAAGAAGGTTCAAGTTTTTCTTGGAAACAATCAATAAGGCTAAAGAATAACTGAACTTTACTCACGGTCATGGCATGTTTGTGTGTTTTGTCATCCAGTATGTCAAAAGGGTGAGCCTGAGACATTGTGGCTTGGTTTACTTGGTTCACATACTTCCCTCTTTCTATTCCTGATCCAGCAAGACCTTGGGGAGGCAATTGCTCCGACTGTTAGTCATTTTGTGCTGGGCAATATATCTGAAGAGAACATCAGGCATGTTTTGATGCATGGGACAAATGAGCGTATGAAAGAGCCACCATCAGTAACCATGAGGAGGTATTTGGAAGCCAAGAGAAAACGTCAAGTGCCAGTCAATGACCAACAAAGCATTGCTGCGCTCGCTAAGGAAACATTTTTGCCAGAGTCAGATGTTGAAATGTGGCTTGAACATCTCTCCGCAGTATCTGACAGACGCAAGGCTGAAGCAGTGAGGACAGCAGCTACCCGAGAGTCCAAACGTAGGTCACATGATAATTTAGATCACTGGTTGGGAAAAAAGTTTGTTTCACCTTTATGCCCTGGTCCATACTGAGCTGAGGGAAAAGAGTATAAGTACATACACCACTTGATTCGTTAAGCATAGTGAAAAATCACTAGTTACGTTCTTTTTTTTTTTTCCTTCATTTCACTCAGGCGAGAGTAAAACTGACCAGGGACCATTTTGTTCACGTGACGCTGACGATACCGACGAAATGATTTTGTGTGATAACAACGACTGTCAGCATTGATGGTTCCATTATATGTGTGGGTATCACAGAGGACACTCCCACGTGGCAACTGGTTTTGTCTCAACTGTACAGGTATAGTACAAGCAGTCTAGGAACTTGTTACACACCTGCATCGCATGTTATTTAGTACCAGTTTGGTACATTGTCTACTAATTTGCCACAAGTATCGCCTCTGCTAGTGCAAAAATTCAATTATATTTGCTTTTGTGTTGACATTTGTTTTACTTATTTAAATTATGTATTATTTTTTCTCAAGGCAAGCCAAAGAAACCTGTTATGGCACAAAAAAGGGGCAAGAAGAATGCTGGATAACTGAGGCATATTAACGTTTGTTGTGGTTACGAGTTAATGTCTTGTGTATTTCAAAAGCAGAAATAAATTCTACTGCCAATGTTAGCACATAAAAGTCCTGTGTGAATTTTCTTTGGACATTAACATTTCAAGTGCGTTTAAAGGGTGCTTTGCCCATCAAGGGTTGGGGATTTCCATGCAATGATGTCCCGCTTGGCGAGGTTTGAAGTCCACTTTGCCAGGTGCTATCCCCGGCCAAGGGGATGCGGGGATTTACATTGACTGGTGCATTACAAGTTGCATGAACGCTTAAAATAGTAAAATAAAATGCTGAATTGAATTTTGAATCAATTTCATAACAACGAATAGTTTTTCGTAAGTGTTCATGAAAGAAATATAATAAAAAGGAGGAAAAGCTCGATAAAATTAACTTAAGAACTTAACGTTTTAACGAAGCTAAATCTGCTATGCCAAAGGCGGACTGTTGTCTTCGTCTGAAGAGACAAATATGCGTCTAATTTGTTTATTTGTATTTTTCTTTCAAATGTCGATTAAAACTTAAAGCAGACCTCGAAGAGATGAAGGTTCAAAGGCCTTGCCGTCTTTTTACTTCACACTATAAAGACCGCTGATATTCGTTCAGTTCTTTGGCTTCGATGTCCTCAGGATTTCTTTGCTCGACCGTGTTTTTCTCTAAAGAAGTTCAACGAGTAGCTTCACATTTCTCGTCGTCTTAGCTCTTGTATTTTTGTTCTGTTGTTCGATAACATAGTTATCAATTGACTTTTCAAAATTCTTAAATCTCGTGTAGCCATGAGCCACTGCTGAAAGCATAATAAGTTTTTGGTACTTTTGATACGAAAGTTTTTTTCACTCTGACGGCTTTGCACGCAAGGAGCTTGTGTTAACTTGTTGAATGAAATCAGTGGTATCTTTTGACAAGTCACTTCTGATTGGACGAAACGCTTTTTGCACGTGTGAGAAAGCCATTTCGCTGTTGTGACCGGCTATCTGAATTATTTAAGCGGGATTTCGTATGACGAGAACTGTGAGTAAATCTTAGTATGCATATAATAAAATAGAATTAAATTGCCTGAGGATTGATTAGGTACACCAATACGGCCGCTGTATCATTGACGAGGTTTACCAATATGGCCGCTGTGTCATTGACGAGGTTCACCAATATGGCCGCCGTATCATTGTCGAGGAACACCACTAATATGGCCGCCGTATTATTATTGAGGTATACAAATATGGTCGCGGTTTCATCACTTTCATGTCCTATGGTTGCCAACATGATGTCACGACTCGACAGATCCTTTTGCTTTTGGTTTGGCGAAAATAAGACTACTGATCAGCAGGTTAAATAAGCTTTATACATGTACAGTGGTTTGGACGTAAAAAGTAATTATTTTGGCCAATCACCACCAACTAAATTAAGTCAAAGGTAATATCAAAGCTAAAGCTTTAAAAAAAAAAATCCTGATAACAAAGCTGTTATATCCTGGTATCCATGTGTATCGCAGGCTTGGCTGCGAAGCTGTGGAACGTTTCAGCAACGTTTGGATAACATGTGTTCTGGACGAACTGTGTGTATCTCTTAATTAGTCTGTTTAGCCACGATTAAAGTTATTTGCGATACTACAAGTTGGCGACGAGTATAAACAACAATCGGATAACATATCAAGATGAGTTTTGAAAGGTTTTCGTTGTCTCCAGTGAATTTAGAGGCGACAAACTTGGCACATGAGTGGAAGTTTTGGCTCGATGCCTTTCACAACTACCGAATTGCTACGAAATTAGATAAAGAAAGCGACGAAGTTCAAACAGCTACTCCTCTACATCTTGCTGGGACGGGAGTCCAACGTTTGCTCTCAGGTTTGCCTGGAAAGAAAAAGAAATTTGAGGAAGTTAAACAAGCGTTGAGTGCACACTTTCAGCCTAAAAGAAACAAGTGGGCAGAGAGGTACAAGTTTCGAAAACGTGCTCAACTTCAACATGAATCATTGGATACCTTCATTGCAGAATTACGTATGCTGACTTAAACATGCGACTTCGGGGAAGCCGCTGATGATAATATCTTTGGTCAAGTTATAGAGAAAAGTTCTGACGGATATCTACGAGAAAAGCTACTACAACAAGGAGAGACTCTTACTCTGGAAAAAACCCAGACGCTCGGGAGAGCCATTGAATATGCAAAGAAGGATACGCAGCTACTTGGGGGACAGGAAGCCCAAAATTTGCCAGAAAAATCTGATGTTGATGCAGTAAAATCTTCAGTAAATAAAGCAAAAGAAAAAGCCTGCTTTCGATATGGAAGAGTGGATCATCTTGCTAATGACGGAAGATGCGCAGCTAGGAACGCACAGTGCAGAAAATGTAAGACGACTGCTCACTTCTGGAAGTATTGCAGATCAACAGAATCAGAGAACAAAGAAGAAGTGAAGTTTGTCCAGCGAGAAAAGAAACAGTCAGATAAGTCTAACTATGAATATGTTTATTATACCACCAACAATGAGGGGATGGGTTTTGAAACTGATGTTGAAATCAATGGTAAACTTGTTCAAATGATGATCGACACTGGTTGTGCTAAGACCTTGATTCCGAAACAATGGTTTAGAGACAACCTGAACACTCCACTTAACCCGACCAATGTCAAGTTTTCAGCTTTTGGTGGAGGGGATCTCAAGTGTTTAGGAGTATTTGATGCCAAACTGAGATGCAATGATATGGAAGTAATGGAGCCAGTGTATGTGATCGATGTGGAAAGCCCTTCCCCCCCCCCCCCCCCTCCGTTGGGAAGGAGCGCCCTTTCCACCCTCAACCTTGTGGAAGTCCATGCTGTAGGGGAAAGCCCAACCCAGGAGAGGGAGAGGATTTATCAGGAGTATGAGAATCTCTTTAAGGAAGAGTTCGGGGACTTTAAGAATTATGCGTACAAAATTCAATTCAATTCAGATGTCCCTCCCAAGGTACAAAAGCAAAGGCCAGGTTCATCACCCGTAGAGGAGAGAATGAAAAAAGAAATAGAACGAATGATTCAAGACGATGTGATTGAGGAAGCAACAGGAGCATCGTGGATATCACCTGTGCAGATTGTTTACAACGGGAATGGGGAATTGAGTGTGTGTGTTGATCTCAGGGAAGCCAATAAAGCAGTGATAAGAGAGCGGTCCCCAATTCCTAGAATCCAAGACCTGTTACGGCAACTGAGTGGGGCTCGGATGTTCTCGACTCTGGATCTAAGGAAAGCATATCGGCAAGTCCGCCTAGCGCAGGTAAAGTGTATCAGTTCAAAAGGCTGCCCTTTGGGCTTGCATCAGCACCAGAGGTGTACCAAAGGGTTATGAGCATAGTATGTGAAGGGTTATAAGGTGTGCTTAGCTATTTTGATGATGTTGGGGTGTATGGGTTAACACCAGAAGAAAACTGGTTATGGATAAACTTCAATTGTCTGGTCTTCAACTCAATGCAGACAAGTGTGCCTTGGGCATGTCTGAACTGGAATTTCTAGGACACATCATCTACGCTGAGGGCATTAAGCCTGACCCAGACAAGGTAAAAGCAATTGCGGATGCACCAATACCTCAAGCTCGAGATCAAGCTGAGATGAGATCATTTCTAGGAAGTATTACATACCTTACACAGTTTGTTCCCAACCTTGCAACAGTTATCACTCCTTTGCGACAGCTTATGCAGAAGAGTGTGGTGTGGAAATGGAGTAAAACAGCATCCAAAGCATTTGAGGAAGTTAAAGAGCTTCTGATTAAAGTGCCATGCCTCGCACACTACTCCTTGAAAGCAGAGACCAAACTTGTAGTAGATCCTAGCCCAGTCGGTCTTGGGTGTGTCTTGCTGCAAAATGTTGACAGCTGTTGGCAGCCCGTATCTTATGGTTCCGGAAGTTTAACTGCTACAGAAAAGAGGTATTCGCAGATCGAACGAGAGGCAATGGCTGTGCTGTTCGGATTGCAGAAGATGCATACCTATATGTATGGTCGCCACGTTGTCGTCTCGACTGATCATAAACCACTGCTTGGCGTATTCAATAAAAACACTCAATCAATCCGCCTTGAACGAATTGCTCTCGGATGTCAGGACTATGACTTTACACTCACTTATGAACCGGGATCTGAGAACATTGCAGATGGACTATCAAGGTTACCATTGAACACTACTGGTACGGGAACAAGTTTTGTTGAGGAGCATGTACGCTTTGTCAAAAGTGCTGATGCTTTGCTCTCAATTGATGAAATAAAAGAGGCTGGAGAATCTGACCCAGAATTACTAGAGGTGCTGAAGGTACTTGGTGGAACTCAGAGCCTAGTAGGTAATACATGGAAACATTTTAAAGATGAACTGAGCCTTGCACAAGGCCTACTGTGGCGAGGTCGGCGGATTTATGTTCCACAGACGTTAGGGAAAAAGGCATTGGCCTTGGCACATCAGGCTCACCAAGGTATTGTGCGCTGCAAGCAACGCCTTCGTAGAATAGTGCTCTGGCCGGGGATGGACTCTGACGTGGAAGACTTCTGCCGAAATTGCGAGACATATGTGCGGCTTCAGCCACTACGACGAGACACACCTAATACAACAACTCCACTTCCCGATCACTGCTGGGAGAGGTGTGCCCTCGACCTGGTTGGGCCATTTCCTGGAGAGATCTACATCATGGCTGTTGTTTATTACAGAAGCAAATGGCCCGAGGCTATTGTCCTCAACTGTATTACACGAAAGAGTATAATTACTGTACTACACACAGCACAGAAGAGTATCACCCTATTCTCCACAAGCAAATGGGCAGGTTGAGAGATTTCATAGGTACCTAAAGCACAGTGTCAGAGCAGTAGAGTTAGATGGTTTATCCTGGACAGAGGTTCTGCCTACGATCCTGCAAGTTTACAGGTCCACTCCACATGCTGGGACTGCCATGACCCCTGCTAAGCTGTTTCTCATCCCTGAAGAGAGGTACAAGGAATATCAGAGAAAGTTATGTGAGTATACTGATGCCAAGCGACATGCACAGCAACATCACCTAGGACCTTACTTACTTACTTTATTATTTATACACGGTAAAATCTTCAGTATAATTATATTAGAATAAAAGTTTCATTACAACTACAATGTACACTGTTTTACAAGATTGCCGTGTGGGAGCCCGACCGGCACCTACTATATAGTTGGTCAATTTCCCTTTTAAAGTATTCTAGGGAGTCTGATTGTCGCAAGCTGATTGGCAAACTATTCCATAACAGTGCTCCGCTATAACAAAAAGCACGCTTGCCATAATTTGTGCGCAGCAAAGGCAACTCAAGTTTAGCCTCTACGTTTCTTAAGTTACGCTGGGGTGAGTCCATTGATTGTTTTAAACATTAATATAGCTTTAAGCTTTTGTCGGCGAGTAGTTAGATCATCCCAATTTAACAGATTTAAAAGGAAAGTGGCACTTGTGTCGTAATTGGACCTGGTAATCGCCCTGGCAGCCCTATTTTGAAGCTTTTGAAGTTTATCACTTAAGGTTAAGTTGCAATCGCCCCAAACGGAGCTACAATAATCAAAGTGGGGTAAGATCAACGCTTGATAGATTTGGAGGGCAGTGCGCTTCGAGATGTATGGTCTTATTCGTTTAAGGGCGCCTATAGTTGAAGATATCTTCTAGCTAAGATCACCTATATGATTAGACCATGAGAGGTGTTCGTCAATTGTCACGCCTAGTGATTTAGCTTCTTTAACTTTGGTGATTAATTTAGCATCAATCTCAACGTTTACTTGATTGTCTGAAAATGAATTTAAACGTTGGTTTGACCCAATAACCATACATTCGGTCTTCGCAACATTCAAGCTCAGTTGTTTTGGAAATGAGCCATATATTAAGACTTCTTAACTCTGAATTTAAACCTTTCTCAAGATCAGTCAATGTGCTGGCGGCAAAGGTTATGTTAGTATCATCAGCAAACATCCTTGGGGAGGTCAACCTAAGGCAATTTGGCAGATCGTTAGTGTAAACTAGGAATAAGAGTAGTCCTAGGTTGCTACCCTGTGGGATGCCACACGAAACCGGTACAGCATTAGACAACTGTCCAGCAAGACTACATCTCTGACTTCGGCGGAAAAGATAAGATTCAAATCACTTAATACTGATTGTATCAACACCATATATACGGAGCTTCCGTAAGAGAATATTGTGATCAATGGTGTCGAAGGCGTTTTTAAGATCTATGAAAACTACACCCTTGACAAGGCCATTGTCGATATTAACCGACCAGTTGTTTGCAGCATCAACCAGGGCAGTAAGGGTACTGTGTAACGATCGAAATCCAGATTGACAGTGGCTTAGTAGGTTGTTAGCGTTAAGATACTCACTTAGTTGATAACAAGCACATTTTTCAAATATTTTGGCAACGGTCGGTATTGCAACAATTATTATCGAGGTGTTAAGCCGAAGATAAAGAAGACGAAGCGGATAATGGCGGTTCAACCAGAGCACATGTTTTTATTCTTCAAAACGAGGCTAACCGACGTCACGGTTTACAATGATAGCCAATGTTAAGCAATCTTGGGCAGCTGAATGCCTTTGAGGTAAGGATACTTGTTTACGTCCTTTTGTTGCGGGATGCTGTTTTTACCAACTGGTAGTTGTGGGGTCGAGAAGACAGTTGGGAGCTCAACGAAGTTCCGTTCGTTCAAGTCGAACACTTCCAGCTTGAAGACCTTGCACTTCGTCACGCTATCGTGCTTCCCCAAGGTTGTCAATGAGAGGGTAGTCTGTTCGCCATCGACAGTTAACATTTCCATGAGCTGCTGACTGCAGAATGTCATGTTCGATCCACTATTCAAGAGGGCGTAAGTTAAAACTGGGGGGTCCGCACTTCTGGCCCTGACTTTAACAGGTACGATAGGAAGGCCAATCGTTGGTACGCCGGCCCCAGTTGAAGCACATTGACGGTCGCCATTGACGTAAGCATTGTGCGCCCCGTCATTGTTGTTCCCAGTCGCTCTTCTGTCGTCTTCGTTAATTGGACCTTTGTTGGAGGGGAAGTTCCCAACGTTACGATCTGGCGATTTTGGATGGAGAAACGTCGAATGTTTCGTACAGCAAGTGGGAATTTTGCAATAGCTGTTCTTCGGACAGGATTGGACTTTATGGCCAGGTTGAAAGCAGTTCTCGCAGAGTCCTTGTTTGCGAACGAACGAACGTTAGTCTCTGGTCCACCGACTGCTTCTTGAATTGACGACAGCGGGTCAACCAGTGGTTCTCCTTGCATAAATGGCATTTAGGCGTGGCCTTCATTATATCACGCCTGTTTTCATTGTTCTCACTAACAGGTTCGCCTCCCAGAGTCGCAAAATTGTCACTGCGTCGGGGTCTGCGGTCATTGGAAGTCCTTCCTTGGTTTCTGCGTTGGGAATGGCTGTTGAAAGTAATGGTCTCCTTGTTCGGCCACAGCGTAGATGCGCTCTTCAGCCTCCATCTTAGCAATTTCGGTCTGGAGCTGGAGTTGTTGTTTGCGTTGTTCGAGGTGCAATCTGGCCTCTTCTTGCTGCTGCTTTAGCCTCAACTCTTCTTCCTGCAAACTTTGTTGCTGGCGCAGAGCGGCTGCCTCGGCGGTTAACGATGCTCTTTTCGCCGCTGCAATTGTTCGAGGACTGGCGGCTGACGATCCGGCTTCCGAAGAGCGCAGACTTGTATGCGACGATTTGGAACGCGATGTGCGTGTACGGGATCTGGTCCCAGTATTGCTGACAGAGTCATACAGGTTTATTTCACTTTCCGCTCTTGAGAACCACTCTTCGAGTGTCCATTGAAAGTTGACGATCCGTTGATTCTTGCACTCGAAATACTCCTGCGAGTCTTGAATTTCGAAATCATCTTCGAGGGTGGCGTGGTATGCGTTGTGGGCTTCTCGGAAATTCTTGGCGATTTCTTCGAATTCCTGGGCCCATTTACGAACATCAGCAACGTTTTCACGGTTTGTAAAGCTTTCCGTCAGTTCCTTGATTTTTCTGGTGATGCGTGCCTTTGCTGCACTCCTTGTTTTGCGACACTGAAGGGACTTTTCATGCTTAATTCCTTCGTTGTCGAGGGTAACATTAGGTCGCCTGTCGCGAGTTGAACGAGTTGACTCTTCGCTCGAAGCTTCAGCCATATTCCTTATTTTCGAACTAATGTAAGCACCAAATCGTAGACAATTAATAAGGGTTCCATTTAATGCTTACTACAATTGAAGTGATCAAGAGGTAATCCGAACGCATTCGAAGTCAATATTTGAAGATCAGCAATGACAATGACAATAAAGAAACAATGGTTCGACTGAAAGGAAATAAATCACAATATTTCTAAGACACTGATGCACTGATTGAAAAAACACAGCATAAAGTAAACTTACAAATATTCCTCTGATCCGGAGAAGCGAAGAAATACACGAAGAAAGGTTAATTAAACAGCAGAAAACTAAAGCAGAACACTAGCGAGTGAAAGCACGTGGCAATTGAAAAACTTGATTGAAAACTGATCCACATACATCAAGGCGTCATGATGTAACGCAATGTCACACGCGCGTAAATAAGATAGAGTAACAATCACGTGTGGAAAAAACAAATAAACAGATAGAGAAGTTTGAATCTAACAGAAACTACAGTTTCAGATGATAGGAATCCCGCAGATAGTGGTCCTGCCGATTCAGCGAAGGAACTGAGACGTTCAACTCGAACACCAAAACCAAAGAGAGATGCTGACTTTGTTTATTACTAGAACGTCAAAACTCTATTGTATGAAGCATCGTTATATTTTGATTGTGTTGAGTTGTATTCTTATTTTTGAACTTTGAACTTTGAATAGGACTTCCGTTGAACTATTGAACTATGGGTTAGGATGGGATGTTATATCCTGGTATCCCTGTGTATCGCAGGCCTGGCTGCGAAGCTGTGAAACGTTTCAGCAACGTTTGGATAACATGTGTTCTGGACAAACTGTGTGTACCTCTTAGTCTGTTTAGCCACGATTAAAGTTACTTGCGGTACTACAAAAGCAAAATTAGTCTCCCACCTTCCCCTTGTTTGCCGGAATATCCCGGATTTAAACAGCTTGATAACATTCAAAATTTCCATGCATTTTTTCCCCGATTCCTTGATCAGCCTGCAAATCATTCGGGAGACAACAGAAGGCAATATCACGTCCCTAGTATTCGAGCTGATAGCTGTCGTGTGCCTACTCTTGTACCTCGTTGCAAGCCCTTGTAGGGGTTCTATTTTAGTGGTGGTAGGTCCTTGTGTCTTTAAAATATCATCTCTGCGCGCGCGTTTGCGTTTGAAAACTGTTAAATTTACGGACCAACGCATCTCACTTGTGAGTGAGCTGGTGACTGGGATCCGTGCACGTAAGGACGGTGCCTACTAATTCAAAGGTATTTTCGCGCGGTTTTCTGAATATGCAGGAAAAGCAGATCTCAACATGTGTTATTGAAATCCAAAAAGAAAATTGGGGGTAACCACGCATTTTTCGAAGATAATTAATCAACAATATTTGTAAAAAGCTTTAAAATAAAAAACAATGTATGGCGTTGTTTGCCAAATTGAAGCTTAATTGCCTCTGAAAATTGCATGGTTATCCCCAAGTTTCTTTTTGGATACCAAGAGAAATTGCTAAGTTCTGCTTTCTCCACATAGTTGAAAAACCGCGCAAAAATATCCCTGTGTTAATAAGCACCGCCGATAAGAAATCCGAGTATCTCGAGATGCGCAGAACGTATGCGAAATAACAATAGTAGGCACCGTCCTTAAAATGCACGCGTTGGAGCAAAACTATCAAGAACAAGTAGAGGAAATGAGGAAGTAAGCCGATGGGAATCTTGTGAGTCAAGAGAGGTTGTTTAACATTTACACAAATTCCTGGAAATTCTGGTTGGGATAAAAGTGATAAGTCTAATTTGGTGCCCGAACCTGAACGTTGGTGAACGGCATTTAATCTGCTTGGCTCGGACTCTGCTTCCAAAAAGCCAGATCGTCATATTGGATGAGCCAACTGCGCACGTGGATCCAAATACAGAGAAAACCATCTGGACCACTGTGCATGCGACAAACTGAACAACTCCACTGTCATCACTGTAGCACATAGACTAAATACTGTCAAAGATTGTGACCTCATCTTGGTGTTAAAGGAAGCCAGGTTGCCGAGGTAGACAATATTGATTCTCTTCTAGTTCGGGTGGGAGGGATTTTCCAAAAAATGGCCACTTCACAAATTTTATTCCAATAATTGATTGAAGTCTTTTCTATTTCTTCTAATGCACGGAAACCACAAGTACAGTTAATAGTCGTAACGTTTTGTGCAAACTTGTAAGACTTTCTTAATGGTCCTTCTGGAATTTGCGACACAGTTATATTAAAAAAGAGGCGCAAAACGTATTGACACTGGAAACGTTTACAACTTAGACTTAGACTTTTAGTTCAAAAAAGTCCAACGGGACAACAGGACAATGCTTCTTGAAAAATGTCTTTCCGCAAAATTTCAGTTTAAAAGCAATAAAGAGGCCGACACTATCATGGAAGCACTGTTTTGAACTACACCAACACAAGTTGATGTAACAAAAGTTCATACTTCGTCTGCAAGCAAGTCAGAATTTTTCGTTTTGTTCCATTGCAATATTTTGTCGTCTCTGACTGCGTACGCCACCATGGTCAATGTAAAACGTACAGCAAACTTGTACTTTCTGTGAAGTAAAAAACTCAAATAAAAAATTAATAATAATAATAACAATAATAATAATAATAATAATAATAATAAGACCTAGTGGTACTTCCCGTCTGGGTTCAGGTCCTACCATTGCCACTAAATGGTTTCTTAACCCCACAATATTTACAAATGTACTTGACGCATTTATTTCTACACGCAACCGACAATCTTCAAGCTTGAAATACCAGAGTACCGATATAAAAAGTTTGTTGATACCAATATTTGGCCTCAACCCAATCCTTGGTTTGCGATTTCCTAGAAATATTTCGATTTTCATGGTCTCTATTTAGGTAATTGAAACGATGATTATTTATCTCAATCATACTGATTAAAAATATCTAAAAATTTTGATTATACATGTTGTATGACCTGGAAATTTGACTTTTGAGATATGTCAACATTAAACTGCTTTCAGTTGAAAAAGAAAACTCAAGTGTAATAATTTCGGCACACTTTTCCAGTGGAAGTAACTGCTTGAAATCCTCCACAACATCACACACCTACCTCACTTGGCCATGGGAGCCTCCCCCCCTTCCCCCCCCCCCCCCCAGACAGTAGCCACCATGAAGTAACATACATTTAGAAGACACATTCCCCATCCATGAAGACACATGATAAATTCGCTGTCCAGAACAATTCCAGCCACTTCAAAGAAGACTACGAAAACCTAGGGTTGGAAATGAAAACATTACCTGTCTGGTAGACTTTGTGACAGTGGCAATTCTTTTGCTTTCTGGAGTCCCAATCTGTTTTTGTATAAACAATCTCGTGTTTGGAACATGAGCCCAGGTTGGGCCAAGGGCAGGTTTGACAGAAAATGAAGACAACTTGGAGGAATCGGTGACCACATTGTTGGTTATCTAAAAAGTTCAGACAATGCAATGTGCCTTCAGAAAATCGAAAGAAGAAAATGAATTTGAGCTTTTCAGCAATAAAAGACTCAAAGAAGGCAGGGCAACATGTCAAAAACGCACCACAACTGCAACTGAATGTTCAAAAGCCAAAGATTTCAAAATCTGTGAAAGCTTGACCATCAACGAATGACCTAAGGTGGGAGGGAGATAGCAAACGAGGTGCACAATTAGCAAACTGACTGACTTGTACTGTAGTATTGTATCACTTCAAGCTCACGGCAGGGTAGTTGTTGGAGAATGCTGTATAGGACTGGTCACTGCCACTGAGGACTTGCATGTCATTGATCTAGATCAGTGCTCTTGATAACAACCACAAGTCATTTTGACAGAGAATTGAATGGGTTTCACATGCCACGGCAGAAATGTAAATACATCTGTTTGTAGTTTTGGAAACCCACATGGTCTAAAACCTACCCAAATATTTACTTTGGAAAATTTCAATGTCATTTACTAATAATTTATTTTGAATGCTATGTACATGAAACCTACACTGTATCAGTCACACTGATGGAATTGAGGTATTACCATGAATTTGTTGGCCACCAAGAATAGGAGATACAACAGCAGCTAAACAATCAACAATTATCAATTTAAGATGTGGAATGTTGCCATCTTCACCCTAGAAAAAAAAAACAACATTACTGGTAATCAAGTGTTAGGGGGTTCATACAGTACCTGTCTCAATTGGGTAAAATCTAGCTACAGCTGTATTTGTCATTCATAAGGTGCAGCTCTATTTTACATGTACTAGTCTACTTTAATTTACTCTAATACGTTGCTGGTCACCATATATCAGCACCTCCCACTTCTACGATCATACATGGCCTGAGTTTCAGTTGATCTCAACCTCAGTCGAGAGTTCCTCACCAGGTCCTCTGGTTGTTCTCCGTCATAACTCTCTATGCCCAGCTAATAGTTACATTCTAGCTGATTGGTGAGCTTATACACAAACCATACAGCACCTGCCAAAGGTGCCTGTCTACCTGAGCTGCATCCTTTATAATTCAGAACTTTGCTGAAGACTGCTTGGCTGCTGCTGTTAGGTACATCTGTAAGTACTGGACATGGCCCAATTGAGTTTAAGATTCATCATTAATTTTATGTTGTATGACTGTTTTAGTTGTGTCCTGTTTTCCATTCCTGCCAGGCATCGTAATCTCAGCTACTTCCAGGCCCAACTGTTAATCTTATTAGCTGATTACTCACAGGAAGTATGTACATGTATGTGCAGTAGCTCTGACAAGATATTGGTGCCATCCATCAGAGGAATTCCTACAGAGGCTTAACTGCCAACTTCTAGGCATCACCCTTGTCAGCCGTTGACCAGGAACTATGGTAGTTTCGACGGCTAGCAACAGGACTGCAGTTCCTGGGGCCGCCAGCGGCAGATGCCACTGGGTGATGCCTGGTCAGGCAGCGAGCGTGTCGTATATGCTCAAGGAGTGTCCAGGCAGCAGATAACAGAGATCTTTGCTGGAAGCAGTTTTACAAGATATTAATGTGACCAACGCAGGCTTAGGCCCTGCGTGATGACTGCCAGATCCAGTCGGATGCTGCCTCTGCTTCTTCTTGAAGAGTCTTGATTGCTGCTCGGAGAGTTTTCGTTGTGACTCCAATGTTTGACAGGAAGGACCTGGTTGATCTTGCAATGAAACCGCGACATCCACCTTCAATGGGTATAACGCTGTGGGCCCAGCCACAGTCTTCACAGTTAGCACTGAGGGGCTCGTAACGGGTTCTCTTGCGTTCATTAGGAAACTCATTTCCTTCCTAAGGCACAGTTAGTTCAAACAGGTGCATGCATTTACGGTAGTCAGACCAGATTATGATGTCTGGGTAATGATCTACTTTTGCCAAAAAGGCAAACAAAAATGGGGGGTCACCGTGCTTGTTTTCGAGATCATGAGGTGCACTTTTAGGGCTTGTTTATATGGTCTCGGTTACCCAAGACATCCCTCCTTCCCGAGACAACTTTACCGAGCGTCTATATGAGAATTGCGTGACCGTGACAAAGTTGACCCTACTTAATTATGCATATATTTTAAGACACATCTTCAAAAAATGCGTATCATCATTTGCCTTTTTCTTTCTTTCTAGTTCGTTTTTGTTAAGTATAGTTGCGTTTTCACATTCATCAAATGGACTAACCATCTTAACGCAGCAGTAATATGTAGTTTAAATAAAATACTATTTATGAATCGAGAGTTTCCGTTGACAGCGGTGAGAATTTTGGCGGGAAAAAACTTTCTTTTGAAAGTAAATGCTAAAAACATGTATAAGCTCCCAAATTGTTGCTTCTTTGATTTTTATGAGCCAAACTGTTTACATGCAAAAAAGTTGTCTCGCCTGCAAGGGTTACCCTACCTGCCGATGTGAGACAACTCGCCTCCCCGAGTTGTCTCGCCCAGCCGACTTGTCTCGCCCACCTCATGTTGATAGAATTTTTAAACAAATGAGTGGAAAAATATCTTGCCCAGCGAAAAAGTTGTCTCGTCTGCCAGGGTTACCCTACCTGCTGAAGTGAGACAACTCGCCTCCCCGAGTTGTCTCGCCCACCTGACTTGTCTCGGCCACCTCATGTCGATAGAATTTTTAAACAAGTGATTGGAAAATATCTCGCCAAGCGTAACTCGGAGGGAGGATTGTCTCAGGTACCCGAGACCATATAAACAGGCCCTTAGAAGCTTGCGTTATTTTAGGACGATCTTAGCTTACAACTGTCAGCAATAAAAAAGCTACATTAGGTAAATTTAGATCAGGTAAACAAACTCAATTCAACATAACTAATATAACTAAATCAACTTTTGCAGCTGATGTCTTTTTTCTGTGGTGAAATAGACCTTGAAAAACGATACATATTAGTCTAAGAAAGAAAGCTGCCATAGCACGAGAGCATAAAAGGCAAAATATTTCTAACTTCTCACGTACAGATTTTTTTTTTTTGTTAAAATGGACAAAATCAGGAAAGGAAGTGATCTACGGAAAGACAAATGGGGGTCACCGAGCATTCAAGAGAGTAAAATTGCTGCGAAGTTCTCAAAGAGATTGTCTATTCCCACTGTCACGTCATTGCGTGACACTTCCGAGAAGACTTGGGTCCACAGCTATTACATGACGCCACAACTAGTCCCGACTGTTTTGTTCTCTTCACGGCGGCTAGTTGGGGCTGTTCAAGTTCCATTCTTGTGGGAAATGTTTGCGCCTTTAGCATCGTGTTTACCTTCGTGGTCTGGGATGCATGAAGTGTGCGTGACATGCGCAAAAAAATACGCAGTAGCAATGGGCGCGAACGTCCTTAACTAGTCCCGACTGTTTTGTTCTCTTCACGGCGGCTAGTTGGGGCTGTTCACCTTCCTTGTGGAACTTGATGCCTTGATTTGTTATCTCTTTAACTCGTGCTTTATTGATGCTGGTGCATTAGGCCTGTGTGGCTTCGGCTATAACCTGCAACACTTTGTTGTGTCTCCAGGTATACTTCTGAAGTGATTTATTGCAAGTCGTTAGTACATGCTTGGTTACAAGCACGGCAAATGTCATCATCAATAATGCCCCATTGTTTGAGGTTTGTGGGTGTAGAAAGGAGGTCATACGTGGACCTCAGTAGGAAGCTGATCCTCAATGGCTCCATCTGAGCAAGGGTGGGCCAGCTGAGTTTTCTCTGTTCTGCCTCTTCCCAGCTCGACCAAGCACACCGTTTAGCAAACCCAGCCGCTGTAGCTGATCTCCTTTCTTCATCGATGGTGCGTGCCTCCTCGATAACCATCTCACAGCGCCCTTTAGGTCCCTGCGCAGAGAACCAGCAATGTGCGTTATTACCCAGGCCAGATCTACTACCTTGCACCACACCTACGATATCCTTAGTTCGAAGGCTAGCTTCCGCTTCAGCCACTGCTTGTTCAGCACTTCATTTCTGGCCAAATTTCACCTCGGGTCGTACCTCGCGGATCATTTGGTCAGGCGAATCCTCGAGCATCATGTGGAGACACACCTTGCCAGCCTTAAATTCATCCAAAACGAAAGAAAGTGGTAGGTGTACCTTTGCAGAGCGACTGTACAGCCCGATAGTTGTAAAGGTGGGAGGGACACCTAGCCATTTTCTGAGACATTTGTTGATGTGCCGCTGGATTGCTTCAACGCAAGTGAGTGTTACCTCGTAGATCTGTAGCGGCCAATGTAGGCGAGGAAGGAGGCCATGTTGGAAGATCCACGCCTTCAGCTTTCTGGAGAGATCTGTCTCATTGATGGCTATTAAACCTTCCTTTACAGTCTTGTCAATTTCAGTACCGCGGTGACGGTTAGTAAGTGGGATGGTATACCAACGGCCAAGACTCAGGCTGCTCTTTTATCGTTGGAATCTGGTCGCCACCAATAGAGAAGTGAATTTCTTTGACTTGTCCGTGCACAATGGAAAGACTGCGGCATTTCTTGGGCTTGGCTTTCATATGGCACCATTCGAAAAGCTCATTCAGACGCTGGAGGAGGAGCTCTTTCCCACTTCTGGATTCAGCAAGGGTTGTAACATCGTCCATAAACGCTTTCAGTGGAGGTAGCACTATGCCTCCCCCTTGATTGCATCTTTGGCTCCACGTAGCAGCATCTCCATGCACATGATGAACAAGAGTGGAGAGATGACGCAGCCCATCATGATGCCAACCTCCATTGTTTGCCAGTTGGTAGTGTAGCGCTGGGTAGTAAAGTACATGAAAGCTGAGTCGACGTACTTTTGCAGGAGCACCTTGATCTTTCCTGGGATGTAGAAGAAGTTGAGGGAACAATAGATCAGGGCCCGGTTGTTCAAAAGCCGATTAACGCTAATCCCAGATTAAAAATTAACCAAGGAGTTTATTTCTCTGATCCCAAGTGCTGTTCAACGCTGATATTCGGCAAAACTTTACATTAGAAGGAATCAATCACAAAAAAACAAAATTAAGCAAAATAAATTTTCACCAAAAAGCTGAAAACAAGAACAAAAATTTACGCTAATCCTGGATTAAGTTAATCGGCTTTCGAACAACCGGGCCCAGGTCATGGGGGACTGATCCGTAGGCATTAGCGAGGTCAAGCCAAACCACCTGCAGTTCTCTCTTATCTTGCTTGGCCCTCCGGACGGAGTTCCAGATCATTTGAGCATGCTCCATCTATCCAGGGAACCCTGGGATACCGGCTTTCTGTACAGAGGTATCAATAAACCCATTGTCCATGGGGAAGTTTGTCATGGCACGAGCGATGACGCTAAAGAAAATCTTGCCCTTTATGTTAAGCAGCTGTCGGAAACTGCACAAAGCATTAATTGATAGTGATCGTTGATTGATTATAGTAATGAGGGTTGTTTATCTCAACCAGACAACAATAGCTTTTTTAATAGGTTTTTTGAGGTGTAGGGTTTCGGCTTTTTTTAGTAGTGTGGTCTTTGTGAGCGGTGTGTTTTGATCGGGAGAAGAAAAATCTGTGAATCGTGAAATTGTGAAAGTGTGGACGCCTTTCTTGTGTTTCCCACACAACGAAATCGGGCGAAAGTTGCCAATGCCAACTGAGTTCTTCTCTTTAGGGATTTGGATGCCATCTGCGAGGCACCAGTCTTGAGGTATCAGGTCCTCTTTCCAGGTCCGTTGCAGGAGGACCGTGAGCTCACCAAGCACGATCGGACAGTTCTTACACAGCTTGTAGGGTAAGCCATTCATGACAAGAGCACTCTTGGTACGGGCTTTCCGCACAAACTCACAAACCTCTTTCACTTTGAGGTTGGACATATCAAAGGCTACACCTGGTGGGGCTGGCCTCGTAATGCCGTGCATGTGAGGCAGCAGCACATTTCGACAGGAATCGGAGTAGGTCTTTTTCAAATGATCCTCCAGCTCCTCCTGAGGCACATCCAAAACACCGCTCTTACTTTCAGTGAAAAGTGATTTAGCAAAGGCGTATGGGTTTTTGTAGAAAGCATCCCTGGTCTTCCGCTTTTGTTTCCGTCGCTTTCGTTGGTTCTCAGCACGAGACAGGACTCGTATCTGTTTCTTTATGTCGTCCAGCAGGGTTTGTAGTCCAGCTTTCTCATGCTTTGGGGTTCTCTGGTTTGCCCACAGTTGGCCCTTGCTCACCTGCGTTCTGTTTGGTCTCTTCACTACTTCTAGTCTCCCTTTCGTTGACTCTACTGCACCAAATTTCTCGAGACATGTTTCGTATACCACACTACTAAAAAGGCTAAGCTGGTTCCCGGAATCCCTCTGAGTCGGGAGCTGAGGATAATACTTAGGTCGCTGTCTAGGCTTGCCTATTCAGCTTTTGCATTGCCTTTAGGCCATTGGATTTTGGCATTGCTAGTGGAGGCACTACAGCTATAGGTGACTGAAGCGGACATCATCAACTTGAGCACACTTTTTTTTTCCATTATGCCATGGCTAGAGCTCGAGGTGCAGGGTACCTTTTTCTTACCTCATTTGACAGACTTTGTCTGACACTCTCTAGAGCTTCAATCATTGAGAATATGTCAAAGGCTTGAACAACTGATATTCTGGACAGTACATGTTTGTCAATTTCCTAAGAAGGGAAGTGGATAATAGATAGCGGTTAGGAACCACAGTAAGGGACTCACAGATCACTTCTCCATCCTTAATTTGCCAATCACTTCGATTCCCATGACATCATTTTGCTTGCCTTCCATCAATATTATAAAAGATGAGTGGGAATTGTGCAAATTTTGAAATCCAAACGTAAGCCATGCAGAGGCCTTTTACCAGCAACCACTGGCTCAGTTGGTTGAGCATCAGACTTTCGTGTGGGAAATCGCTGGTTTGGGGTCTTAAAAAGTAACTGAGGAGAAATTGCTTCCTTTATAAAATCATCTGCATA
>NC_090879.1:4247103-4249603 GCF_036669935.1 Montipora foliosa
TGCAAATAATTTTACTCTGAAGCAATATGCTACATGTACATCCAACTAAAAAACTAGGGGGATGTGTGTCAGTTTTATACCTCCCACATGTATGTATAAGAGTGAAACTCAAAGATTTTACTCTGTCTGACTCAAAACAAATATTTTAATTTTATTCCAGCCTCAATGGGGGCCACGCAGTTTAGGGGTGAAATGATTTATATCCCACACAACTTCAATTCTAGGAAGGGGTGTGAGGCAGGATCTACCGTTTATCATCTTCATCTGAAAATACTTGGGATGTCTATCAATGTGCCCATGCAATTACAAAGGCTCCAATTTCTTCCCAATTACTGCACTACATTGATCTCTCTAGGTACAAGCTGCATAATAATTATTATTATTACTTGCACAAAAATTGGTGGGAAGGATGAGGGATTATGCTAGTTGACACTAAGCTAAACTGGTAGAAATTAAGTACCGGCAAGAGAGGAGTATTGGGCTTGACTGTAAAAGTGAAGTTCCTTCTTAGAAGCTGTTTGAGACAATCATTTGATTCACCTGAGATTTCCCAGCACCTGCTGCTCCAACAATTTCAGTTACATCCCCTGTGTATAGACCACCATCCAAGAGCTCATCTAAACTACAAAAGAGAGACAATGACCACAAAAAGAGTTTTTAATGTGCATAGCAAGTTAGGTGAAATAAAAGGCTAAGATCAAGCTGTCCCTGCACTAGGCATAGTAAAACATTTTTTTTAGAATTAGTGCTGGTATAACAAGGACAAAAAGGTACAAAGTACTCAATGGATCTATCATCCTTATGTCACCGATGCTTGTCTGCATGTATCAATACCAGTGACAGTCAACACCACAAAAAGTGCACTTACTTTTCACAACCTAAATAATGTAAGAAAAAACAAGCAAACAATTAGGATCTAAATATTTACTGGAAAAAAAACCTACTCACATAATGTTACACAACAAGTACAAAGTGCATTTGACAAAAACTAACTGTTTCTTGTCAACAATGAATAACTCCCCTTTGCGAACTGCATTATTTATTGTTCATAAAAAAATGTACATGTATAACGGTACCTTAGATTTTACCTGTTGAAAGAATGCAAAACCTTGTAATAAATTCTTTGTAATAATCACTTCCATTCAGAGGAAATGCTGCTAGCTGGGCAATAACAGTCTTTTGAATGGAAGACAAATCCTAAGTAATGAAGAAAAAATATAAAAGACAGCATCAGAACAGAAGTCCATCTTTGAGGTTAAACAAACAAAATGAGAATGAACTGTGTCAAATGTGTAAATTAAAAAAAATTTGTACTAAAGCACTACACTGGGACACTACAGTGAGTGTAATATTTTTAGCTTACTCTTGCAGGAACTAAAAGTTTCTGAGCTAGTCTCTCAACATCACAGGAGAGAAAATCAGCCACTGAAACAAAAGCGATAAACATAAAACCTTGCAGCTTAACTAGTACACTATTGCATCTAAGATAATGACACATGACTGTGGGTGGAAAGCCCTATTCACGGTCTCATGGCATAAAAGGAAACCCGATTATCTTTGATTAGTGTTAGAGCCGCGCCTTGCTTTATTTATTGTAAATATACAATTCTATTCTCCAAAGCCAACTTCTCTTTCGTGCGCTTGTACATAGTTGTACGAAAGGACACAAATTGTCCCTTATTTTCTGCCAAGTGGTTATATCAAGCAGAATAAAAACATATACAAACAGGCGCAAAGCATGCCATTCGACAGAGTCTTTAAGTAATTCCCGTACCTGTATTAATTCCATTGCTTCTAAGAGCATCAAGATGAACTGAGGTGATTGAACCGCAAGATAGTGATACGAGTCGATGCATACTAAGCTTTTCCATCGTCAACCTTGAGTATGTGGTATCGTTTCGAAAAGGAACTTGCCAAAATCATCATCGCCAATCTTCCAACCTTCGAAAGGCTCGTTAAAAACATCAGTAGTGCATTTTATGTCCGCCATCTTACTTTCTAAAACAGTCAGGCCGTAGTCAGATACGAGGAAGACTGGAGCTGATTTCGGAGTAAAACTCGTTGGCGCAATGGACTCTGGTATATACTTCATGCAGAGGTTGTGAGTCGTCACTACTGCGTAGACTGAAGAAATTACCAAAGGTGCCTCAAGCTCAGTGTGAGCATGGCCTACAAAAATAGAAAGATTTGTATGGGAATCCCGATAAAAGACTTAAAAGAAGATTATTATATTCTTAATTAAAAAGCCTTATCTTATTGCCATTGCGGGTAGCTACCTTCCTGTGTGGTTATTTTCCAGATCCGAGGCGATTTGAGCCATTTTTCAATTTCACGGTTGTCAACGGTATAATAGGGACCTTAAGCAAGCTCCTACGACAAAATGACATAGAAGTGTCAAAGAGACTGGAGCGAGAACGTCGTTGTTGGCGGGAAAAATAAGACTTAAGCATCCTGCCCGAAGACGACAACGACATCTTCATAATTTTTTTTCAAAGCATTT